>NW_005871093.1:4020480-4024073 GCF_000147115.1 Myotis lucifugus | reverse complement strand
TTGGCCACTTGCTGATTTACAAGATAAAAAGGTAAGATGACAGAAGCCGCACGTGACCAACTCTAGATGATCAGAATAGGGTGAGAGCACTGGAGAAGTGTCAGCATGTTATTAAACAAAGTCGGTGAATCGAAGCCTGTGGTGCACAGAGGAGCCAAAGTCTGAGGCCACAGGTTTTGAGAGAGAGAGAGAGAGAGAGAGAGAGAGAGAGAGAGAGAGAGATGTTGATTCATCTGGCCAGCCAAAGGAGGAGACTGGCGACAAGGCTCAGATCAATCTCCCTGCAAATTTAAAGAATAATGGCAAAGAGAAATCATACATATTAATTCTAATTCAGAAGTTTTGACTGGGCACTCTTATAAGTTATCTAAGGTAAGGAATGGGAATGATGAGAGAGAATATAAAGGAATTCCAAGTTGGCAGGGTCTGACTAGGTGAGATCTAGGCGCCCAGCTGAGCATAAGTTACTAGACACCCCTTGCTTCTGGATACCATCCACAAGGACCAGGTCTGCCCACAGAGTTTCCGGCTAGGGCAGAATTTTGGTCCCAGCCACCCATCAGGGTTACTTGGAGTTCATCCATGGGCTTTCTGCTCCTGTGTAAACCTCTGGGCCCCGGTCCTTATCTGGCTTGGAAAGGTGATCTGTGAAGAGGCCTACTGTTACCTCCTGAAAGGCAAAAAAAACTAGGGCCAGGTTTCAAGCTGACCTGGATTTTGTTCCTTGGATTAGTATATATCACCTACATGGCCCCCAGAATACCATCATTTAACCTCTTTGTGCCTCACTATTCTAGATGAGGGCATCTATAAAATGGGACTATTGATGATTGTTCGGCCTATGTCACAGGTTTATATTGAGAAGCAAATGAACTCGAGCGTGTGAGGTGCTTTGTAACTGTGGTCTTTCCCTCCACTGATCCCCTGCCCTATCACCCCCTCCCCTGCCTCTGACGCCAGGTGATAAGTTCCCTGAAGGCAAGGACATAGACCAGTGATGACGAACCTATGACATGCGTGTCAGAGGTGACACGCGAACTCATTTTTTTGGTTGCTTTTTCTTTGTTAAATGGCATTTAAATATATAAAATAAATATCAAAAATATAAATCTTTGTTTTACTATGGTTGCAAATATCAAAAAATTTCTATATGTGACACGGCACCAGAGTTAAGTTAGGGTTTTTCAAAATGCTGACACCCCAAGCTCAAAAGGTTTGCCATCACTGACATAGACTCTTGCATTTAGTATTTTTGCAACTACCATTTGTTTATACGATATCATCCTCCCTTCCTAACAGAAGCCATGAGGGAGCATGGCCAATCAAAGCGAATCATGACAGCCCTGCAGATTCCCTGGTAGCTAGGGAGTGACCAGTGACTTGGTCTTGACCAATGAGATATAAGGGGGAATTGGCTAAGGGTGAGTGATGTGGTGAAAGTTTATGTTTTCTTGGTAAAAATATTCTAACTTGGCTGACTCAACCTTTCCTGCTTCCTGCCTGAAGTAGAAGTTATGGCTAGAGCTACAGCAGCCATTCTGAGCTGTGAGGAAGAGGCTCAGTGACTAACAGAAATACCATCTCCAAAGTCAAAGAGACTATTAACTCTAATACCAGTAATTACCTGAGTCCAGGCTTCTTGATCTATAAGAAAAACAAACCAACAACCCCTTATTTATTTAAGGCACTATTGTTAGGTTTTCTGATATTTGAAGCAAAATACAGTCCTAATTGACTCTGTTCTAGCACCTGTCAGTAACTGGTCAATAACAGATGCTCAAAAATGCTTGTTGAATGAATGACTAGATGGATGCGTGAATGAGTAAATGAACCGCTAATCTTTATACCCTCTGCAGCACTTACCTTGGAGCCTGACATCAGATGGGCACATACGTGTTCAGTTAAATTTAAGAACAAAAAGTTACCATTTGGCAGGTTGAGGGGAGAGGCCACAAGGACTTCTCTGAAAAACCCAGCTGCCTTTTTAAGTAGCACAACAAAAACTGCAGGATTTTTGAGTTGAAGGAAATAAGAAATTGAGCACATCTAGTACCCAAAAGCGGTGCTCCGATTTAGAAAGCCTAAAATATAATACCACTCATCACTCTGGGCTCCTGGCAAAGTACAAATTAGTGGCTTGGAAAATTCCTCTGAGCTCGAGGGTAACACAGACATTAGCCTAAATAGGAAAAGCCCTCATGTCCTGCGAGGCCTGCTTCCCAGGGAGAGCTTATTCAGGCTCGACAGAGTCCAGAAAATCACAGGGCGCCTAATTTAAAACAATTGCTGTGAAAAGTCAGACGAGACAGAAATGCTCAGCAGCAGAGCGCACTCCCTGTGCAGACGGATCAGCTCCCTGAAGCTCCCCAGCTGCCGGCACAGGGCCCAAAGGATTCCCTGAAGGAAAGGCTGGCATTGCCTCCTAATCCCCCTCAGTCATCCTGCCGCCTTCAGCAGGAGCGAGGCAGGCCCTCCAAGCCCTCCACAGAGATAGCTGTGCAGATGGCCTGGCCTTCCCTCCAGGGAAGCATCATCTCTCGTCCACTTTGTCCCCCAGCGAGAAACGGGATGGGAAAAACACCAGGCAGATTATGGAACATGAATTATTAATTCTTATTAGCATAGGAAAATGCTCTCAGTGACAAGCACTTCCGAAATATTGCTCGTGGCAGCCAGACCCACGTGCACAGAGTCAGCTAGACTCATGTGCACGGAAATTAAGCATATGTTCAAATAAAGTAGCAATGATTATGGAGTGGCCACTCTGCCCCAGACATGGTATTCATAATGTAGGTACAGAGGCAGTAAGGCTGTCAAGCACACGCCTCCAAGTCAGACAGGCAGGATTCTGAGGCCAGCTAATCGTCTATTATCTGGTCCCTGCTATGATCCTCCCTTTTCTCATTGATAAAATCAATTTAACAATAATGAAGCCCCAAAGTTAGATGTGACTATTAAATGAAATAATGTAGATAAAATGCTTTGCAAAATGCAAAGTTTTTTTGTATGGATGATAAATATGCATGCATGTGCACACCCATATTTATTCAGATACTATTCTTTTTTTTTTTTAATATTTTTTTATTTTTCGCTTAAAGTATTACAAAGGGTATAAGTGTCCTTTTTTTCCCCCCCGCCCTTGACACACCCCTACCCTCCCTTACCCCCCAGTGTCTTATGTCCATTAGTTATGCTTATATGCATGCATACAAGTCCTTCGGTTGATCTCTTACTCCCCTCCCTCCTGCCCCCCAACTCTTTCTGGCCTTCCCACTGCAGTTTGGCAATCAGTTTGAGGCAGCTCTGCCTCTGTATCAGATACTATTCTTTACAATCGTCCACCGAAGAGGAAACTGAGGCTCAGAAAGGAAATATGCGAGCGGCTAGAGCTGGAGCAGGAATCCAGGCTCGCTGGTATGACAGCCTGCCTTCCCTTCTGGGCTCCTTTCAAGAGGTTGGAGTTCATCACGCAGAAAAAAATGTCTAGGAGACCTAGTGCTGTTACTGTTGGAAACAAGAGAAAGTGTATTTCCAGTTCTTCCCACTCCTCTGTCCTACGCCTTAGTTCTGGATGACACCTGAGCCCAGGAATT
>NW_005871093.1:3999745-4020380 GCF_000147115.1 Myotis lucifugus | reverse complement strand
CCTGCCATGAAGCTGAGCACAGGCACTTAGGAACGTCCCCCCCCCCCTTTTCTTTGTGGAAGCCTCTTATATGAGTCCATGTCTGGAAAGCTGATATTGAACCTAACCAGAGTCAGAGGCTGGAGCCAGCATCCTGGGATGACTACAGTCCTACCTTCCAAGCCAAAAGCGAGCTGTGTGGTCTGATGTGCATGCTTGAGGTCAGGATGGTTCTTTAAAAGCCAGAGCACAGGTCAGTGGGGCAAAGGTCACATCTGAGCTGCATGTGAGTGGTTGTGACCTATCAAACAGTAGGATCAGCAGCTCAGACTGTGGACAGGGAGATGAATGGAGTGAAGAGAAAAGTAGGTGGTGGCAAGAATTTAATATTTATTTATGCACCAACTCTTTAAGTAAGTTCATGAATAATAGTCACTTCACTCCACCAAGCACTACAACTGTCCTTACTAAAGACCTCTGGACACCTCAAACATTTGTAGACCAAAGGGTCCAGTATAGTGAGCATTTGTAGAGTTTATGACTATTTAGTGTTCATTTTTCCTTTGATATTAGCATCAAATAAATAAATATTTTTTATTGGTTTCAGAGAGGAAGGGAGAGGGAAAGAGAGATAGAAACATCAATGATGAGAAAAAAAATCATTGATTGGCTTCCTCCTGCATACCCCCTATTGGGGATGGAGCCCACATGTGTCCTGACTGGAAATAGAACCATGACCTCCTGATTCATAGACTTACACTCAACCACTGAGCCACACAAGCTGGGCGATATTAGCATCTTGATATCCTTTTGCAAAATTGCTTCTCTCCTATGAGGTATCATTGGGAATAGCCAAGAGGCCAAGGTATGGATGGCACCTAAGCAGGATCAATCAGATCATCCTCTGTAGAATGTGACGCTTGAGCAGTGACAATGAGCATGAGGATGGCCCTTGCTCATTTATTTCAACCACTGTGCTCTGGTGGGACAATCAAAATTCATTCTACCTACACGTTTGAGTTTCCTTGGTCCTTGTTTATTTTGAATGTCTTTCTTCCTTTCTTTCTTCTTCTCGCCTTTTTTTTAGTATTGTTATCATTTATTGGAGCTCTCTGTCCTCCAAATCATTATAAGTGATGTCAAAGGCAGCTAGTTATACTATTGTCCATGATCACCTAGAGCAGTGGTTCTCAACCTTCCTAATACCGCGACCCTTTAATACAGTTCCTCATGTTGTTGTAACCCACAATTTCATTGTTACAAATTGAACATAATTAAAGCATAGTGGTTAATCACAAAAACAATATGTAATTATATATGTGTTTTCCGATGGTCTTAGGCGACCCCTGTGAAAGGGTCGTTCGACCCCTAAAGGGGTCTCGACCCACAGGTTGAGAACTGCTGACCTAGAGTCACGCAATCACTGTAGATTAGCCAGGCTGCTGGCTAGTATAGACAACATAAAGCAAATGAAGAATTCCAAGACAGCAGGCTAGGGTGGCTATAATGAACAGCGAATTGGAATGATCTAGACCACATTATTGATTACAAGGCAGTGGGGGAAGAAATATGTAGATAAAAATTTTACATTGTGACAGAGTATGAGAATATTTGTATCCAATGTAAATGGTTGCCAAAAGGCCCCACTACTGAAGATGCTCTTAATAATCAGGTGGACAGATTGACCCTTCAATATTATTCATCTTCCTCTACAAATACGCAAGTACTCATGAAAGGACCCAGTGAACAAAATGGCAGCTATGGCACAAAGGATGGATGCTAGGAACAGGCTGAGCAATATGGACTTCCTCCCACCAAGTCCCTCTTGTAAGCGGCTGTCATTCTAAACTGACCAGTGACCTGACATCAGTAACCAGCTTTGGGCATGAGAGAACAGATACGATAACATATTCCTTGGAGGCCATCCAGCTACCCGGTGGCAGGTTAATTACACGGGGCCCTTCCTGTAATGAAGGGCTCTGCAATTTGTCCTGTTGTAGCAAACCATTATTCTTGATTTGATTTTGTTTCTACTTCCAGGCTTCTTAGGCCTCTGCCCACATTGTCATCTGTCAAGTTACTGAATACATTATTCACTGCCTCACACAACATTGCTTCTGACCAAAAAATGTACTCCCCAGGTAGAGGAGAGAGGCAGCGAGCTGATGCCCATGCAATCTACTCTTACCATGAATCCTATCACCCACAAGCATCTGACTTCACAGATTGGTGGAATGGCTTACTGATGGCTCAATTACAGTGCCAGCTGGGAGACAATACCTTCATGGTTGGGTGCTGTCTTTCTGAAGGCTGTGCATCAGGGTCCAGACTATGGTGCTGCTTCCACCATAGCTAGAGCACAGGGTCCAGTACCCAGGAGAAAGTGAAAAAGGCATTTCCCATGAACATATCTAATGCCCATTTATAAATATTTTACTTCTTGGACCCATTAGGAGAGAGTGGAATTGGAAGCTTAGATGGCCACTGGGGTATTTTCTGCTATCCATTACCCTGTGGGCTGGAATGACTGAAGTATCAAGGGGAAATTGGGCTGCTTTTACATTGTAAGGAGTAAGAAAAGTTCAGATGGAGCTCAGGGGGTCCCTGGGATAGTCATACCACTCTGACCTACAATAAAAGTTAATGGTAAATGACAGTAACTCTGTACAGCAGGCGCACCAAGGGCTCAGAGCCCAGAGGATATAGATTTGGGTCATCTTAACCTGCCTGACAATCCCCATTGACTGAAGTGCTGTGAAAAGGCGAGGGTAGTGGAATGGGTACAGGAAGAGAGAACCATTACAGATTGGTGGCACACTAGCTACGGCCCCATGAGCAGTTCAAACATTCACTTATTGATTCAACCAATATTTATTGAGTGCCCCCTATGTGTCAAACACTATTTGGACAAAAGGGACAGAGCCATGAATAAAAAAGACAAGATTCTCTTTCTTCCTTGAGTTTATGCAGATAAAAAAATGCATAAACAAATAAAATATATATTATTCTAGAATAATGATAAGAAATACAGGGGGGAACGAAGGCAGAAAAAGAGATCTGGGTGTTGGAGGAGGATTTAAAACTTGTGGTCTAAGTAACAAAATAAACTGATGAACGGAGTGGATCCAGAGACATGGAAGCATAGAACAGAGTGCGGAATCTCAGAGGGAAGGCGGTGGAGGGTGGGTGGGTGGGAGGAAGTCAATCAAAGGCCTTGTATGCATATATGCATAACCCATGGACACAGACAATAGGGTGCTGAAGGCCTGGGGCAGGGGGCGGGGGTGGACTGGAGGGGGTTAATGGGGGAAAAAGGGAGAAGATAATATGTAATATTTTCAACAGTAAAGAATTATTAAAAAAGAAACAAAACATGTGGTCAGGCAGGTCTCCTGAGAAGGTGACATTTGAATATGAATGTGAAGCAATTTTGAGGGAGCAAGTCATGTGGATATTCCCAAGTAGAAGAGATAACCAGTGCACACATTCTTGGGTGGGGACAAGCCAGCCACGTGGGAGGAATAGTGAAGAGGCCAGGGTGGTTGGAGTAGAGTGAGTGAGAGGAATGTGGTCACCATCAGGGAGTCACTGGAACCAGCCATGGTTACCCTGCAGGCATGATGACGAGTTTGCTTTCTAGCTGCAGAGTGCTGGAAGCCATAGCGGGTTAGGGAAGGATGGTATATATTGATCTGAAAACCTTTCAACAGGTTCATTCCAGCTGCTATGTTGAGAATAGACTGTAATGGGGCAAGAGAAGGATCAGGCAGGTGAGTTAGGAGACCATGGCATCAATCCTAGCAAGAACCAGAGGTATTTGCATCTGGATTATAACAGGAAAGGGTTGTGGAGTGGTTGGATTCTGGACACACTTTGAAAGTAAAACCAATGAGACTTGCTGACAGATTTGATATAGTATAAGAGGGGTCAAGGATGTCCCCAAGTTTTTTGCCTAAGCCACAGAGATGGGAAGGTTGCACAGATTTTAGGGGAAGATCAAGAGCTCATTTGGGACATACAAGTGGGTATAAATTAGGCATGTGGCTGATGTCAAATATGCATTTTTGTATTTCAATTAATTAACGTTTTTTCTCTTCTCTTTGCCTCACATGGTGTGTAGACTGGGTGGGTGGCAGTTTAATTAACTGTCTACTTCATAGACTGCCAAATATCCAGACAGGCTCACGGAGAAGTAGAGGCAAAGTAAATATCAAGCAGAGATTCTGGATGTGGAGCTGGAGACATGATTGACAGGAGTTTAATTTGCTCTTTTTTGGTAAAGATGTGGGAGTGTTTTCAGTTGTACCTGGAATATTGAATGATGTTAAGTGACAGCATTTTGAGAAATATGCTATGTAGCGGAAGAATTGTGGCTGTAGATATTGTACTGGGGTGGACAATTGTTAGATTCTGGCTTCAAAGCACCCATTCCACCTTTTCCTGTGCTCCTTCTGGGAAACAACATTTTCCAAGTTATGGATCTCAGGTCTCTCTCTGTGTAATGAGGATAATGATAGTGAATGCCTGGGGTCTCAACCCAGGTCTGCAACTTCCATCTTGGGGGACCTCAGTTTAGGCTCTCAACCTGCACCTTGAAAATGAAGATTGTGACACTTGGCTGAGATTCAATCTGCAATTTACCAATCTGCAATGTAGACCATGTGGAGCATTTGAGTGCCTTGCCTTTTGCTCTGGATCTGATTTACCCTTCTTTGGGCAGAGCTCAAACACTATCTGGACAAAAGGGACAGAGCCATGGGACAGATAGCTCTCAGCCCTGAACCCCATCTAGTTGACTCTTCTTTTGTCCTAGTTCCAATAGAGCTTTTCCATCCAACTACATTACTCTGTCCTCTATTCGAAATGGACCTACCTGAAAATGTCCCGAACGGCCAGGGTGAATGGGGATCTGCAGGCAAAAGCATCTCCCAGGAAAGAGTCAGGTTGGGCAGACAAATATCCTGACACCTGTAAAATCCAGACTATCATGAAAGCATAGAGTGAGGTGAATAGCAAGAGCCAAATAATAATGGAAAGCCTCAGAGACCTGGGGAGAATGAATCAGATATTCAGGAAAATGGACTCATGGGAGGGCTGTGAGGATGCCAGAGGCAGAAGCTGGGAGATTGCTCTTGCCTGACCTCATCACTCTTCTCTACACTGAGTCACATGGATAATCTGGATCTCTTTAAGTGAGTGCAGACACAATAAAAACCCATTGTGTCCACTTGAGTGGCTCTCCTGGGTCTATGATTTTGAGAGCTCTTTAATAGTAAGTATCATGCAGCCAGAAACTTTAGAAAAAACACACTCCCATGCTCAGATCTTTCAGAACAATTAGCCATATTTTTTGCTCATAGAGCTTTGGAATCTTGTCACCCCCAGCTGTGAGACCATTTCCCCCTAGCCCTGTGCTAGTTCAGTGCCACCCACCCGGTACCCTCCCTCACCACCTTGGAAATGAACCATTGCTATCAATTTCCTGTCCAGAGTGACTTTCAGAGACACACTGGGGAGCATTTTATTGAAGATGGGAAATTGGAAAGCATCTCAATTTCTCTTGCACCAAGATTTTATTATTTTCTTTGAAGTGAATTTTCAAATACTTGCAGACAAGTCTATGCTCAAATGGAAGTAAGAAAATGCATGTAAAAATAAAAAATAAAACAGGAAACAGGTTGTTTCCTATTTTAGATCCTCTGTGCCCTTCCTTGCCTGCCTTGCATGTGTTAATGGAAAGATTACCTCTTCACATCTGCAAGCAGTTGGCCAAACAGAGCCAAAACCCCAGGGAAAAATGACTCCAAGATTTTTAAAGTCTTATTTCATTCACCAACTTGAGCTATTTATCCTTCAGAGACAATAGTTATCCTAATAAAATACTGCTTTTTTATTAACATTTTTCTGTATGTTCATTGATGAGCATGTATTACATTTATAATAAAGTAAAACAAGCTATTTTTATTACATGTCATAAACCTCAGCTATTTAGAATAAAGTAGTAATACTTTAAAAATACCGTAGACTTGAGGTGACATTTTAGGTCTTCAAGAATACTTTTGTAGCACCCATGACAGATAAGGATCCTTTTAAGGGAAACTCTAGTGATGAGAGACAGTAGAGTTTATTTGCCATTACCAGCCTTATGGATCTAATCAGAAAATATCCCAAGACAGGGTTAGGCTCAAAGGTGTTTCCCTGTGTTGGTCTTCCCCAAGCCCAACTGCCTGGTATGCTGAGGGACACCACAGGGGAGTCAAGGTAGGTCCAAGTCTGATCAAGCTAGAATGCCACCTGGCAGCCTCAGCCTCAGTATCCAATGACACTTGAGATAAAAGCAAATGAATCTAGGCCTAGGATGGTGAGTCCTGCATCTGTATAGCCTGGAAGTCATAGCTCTTCCACAGTTCTTTTCAGGACCCGCAGGCCAAAGCACTCACCTCTGCTTGAATCTCACTCTATTTTCCCCAGTTACCCAGCCTCATGGCCCCATCTTTTTCTGGGCTCCACGCCCTTCCTAAATGCCAGTCCACCAAAATGAGATCTCGATTCCTACTCAGCCCTTGGAGTCTTTGTACTGTTCAATCCTGGCCCATTCCTGGGAGGTTACTGTATCTTACTGTGAATGGAGAGAACCTGCCTAATTTAGATCAACTTTATCTGGTCTCTCAAGCTCATCATGCCCCCTCATTGTAGGTAGTTCAGATGCGGCTCATATAGGTGTCTGCTCAACCACACCTGGGCCTCTGATCATCCTTAAGCACCATGTCTCAACCTCTGGAGAAAACTTTGGACACTGGCTCAGTCTCTACTACTGATCAATCTTGAGTGTTCTTCTTCCCATCCTGACCTTGAGTGGCCACCATTGCAAGCATGCCTCACATACATGAAGCTTCTCAGATATGGGTAGACAAATGTAACTGTTGAGTTTTGACCCCAGACACTGGCATTCAATGTACCTCATGTCCCATTGAGGTACACATAGGTAGCAATCAATCACTCAAAGATCTTGTGTAGGGCTTGTTTCTCAGCTATCCCAGACCTAATCCCTGCCCAAGAATAAGACATAGCCTTTACTGTGACTGGAGCAAGAACTATTTTCTCTCTAGCCAGGATGTCAAAAGCCTGCAGTTGTTTGAGGCCTCTGGCAAGGATAACTGGCACTCCTTCTAGCTCATTTGTTGCTATCAAAATCCTGACTCAGCCCACCTGTCATCATTTCTTGACAAGTCAGCTTCTCAGTGCTGGGCTTGTGACCATACCTCACTAGGTAGGAAGTTTTATCCGACTCAAGAAATAAAGCTAGTTCTCAGTTTAGCAACTGGGTGCTTTGGTCCCCTAGTAAATACATCTAGCTCAAAAAAGATGAATGGAAGAAGGACAGGACAAAGCTTGAAAACCCTTAATCACTGGAAGATAGTTCACATAATGCTTTCTTTTTACATATGACAGCTTAGATGACAACAATTAGGAAATTCCACAACGTCTTCTCCAACTGTAATGCTAGAGGAAGTGTGATGTCCTTGGGAAGGAGAAGAGTTTGTTTTCATTCTCTGAAGGAAAACTATAATGAAAGTCCCTGCGGAGTCAACATTTTTCACTCTTCCTAACAGATGTATTTTATTAAAAGAAAACTAGAACTTGGCTGTCAGCTGAGTTAACATACAGGCTTGGAAGCTGCTATTCACCAAGATGGGTCTGCTGAGCCAGCCCTGTGGGGCCAGAAGAGCAAGTTATATTTCAGGGTAACAAAGCTATTGAGCACTACCACCTCGGCTTCCACTATGCCTTACAGGCAGGTGCATTCACAATCAAAACTAGACATTATCTGGTAAGTGAAATGCTTTTGAAGTGAATACTTTATATTATTATCTCTATCCTATCTAGTTTATCTGTCTGGTCTTTATGATAAAATCTCAACCTTTATTTCTATCTAGTAAGTCTCCTTTCATCTAATCCATAGAGGCTTGATTTAATGGAGAGCTAGTGAAAAGCCAGGTAAAATAATATGATGAAAAGCATCTATTCAAGACCCATGAGTGCTAAATACCGTCTCGAGCACAAAGATCATACTTCATAGGCCAGCATTCCACTGGCCCCATAATCTGGGAGAATGAAAGTGACACATTGAGAGCATCAGAGAGGGGGTGATAGCAGTGAGCTCTGATGTTTTTCAAACCATTTGTCCCATTTGTCATTACAGCTGGCTATACCTTTGCCTGTCACACAGTTTTGCGAGCCTTAATGTGTGTTCATTTCAACGTTTTACCTAAGCTATGGCATGTTGATTCTTCAGTCACTTGTAACCAAAATAATTCCAATTAACACATATGATAGCTGCTTTTCCACCTGTCTGCCTGCCGCTGTAGGTGTTGTTTCCTCACTGAGACTTCATCTCTAACTCACAGAATCATACCTTTCTTTAAAAACCAAGTTTAAATTCCAAAGCCTTAATTAAAAATGGTAGCCAATATTCCCAGCCCAAGTGATCGCACTCTCTTCCCCTCTATTACACTCATCACTTCTTTGTGGCAATGAAATCCCCCCTTATCATTAAGCCAGCTATGTACTTGCCTGATCTTACCTCTTATCCTGCATTGACTGTCAAGTTTCCCAAGCGCAGAGGTTGTGTAATTATTGTTTTTGCTATTCCTCCTAATATACAGCACTGGACTGTCGCGTGAGAAGAAATGCATTTTTTTGAGTTATATCTCCATCTGATTCCTTCATGCCATGGCAGCAGAGGTCTGAAGTAGTTAAGTTTTTTTAACCAGCAAATTTCATCTAACACTCTGTTCTAAAAATCAGTTTCAGGCCCCTAAAAGAGGCACTTTATACTCACAGCAAGGCCACTCAATGTACAGCCCCTCATGGAATGAGGTTGCTGGTGGGTCATCCAAATAAGACTCCTCACTGAATTGGAGGCCAGGATCATAAGATAGGATCAAACTAGGACATGGAAACTAACAAAACCCAGCAATCTGCATAAATTGCTACTTTAAGAGATCATCAAGGTCTCACAGCCTGAAATATCAGTAATGCAAATGAAACATATCCCATACTTTTACTCATGTTATTGGCCACTCTTGGACTGGTTCACTCCAACCCCTCTTCTCTGACTATTGAGATCTTTCCTACCTTTCAAGATATCCTTTAAAACCCAAGACTCCCTTAAGCATTCTTCTGCACCCACCCCTGGGGGCACTTTCACCTTCTCCTGCCCCTCAGCAGTACTCCCTTTGCCCCTTCTTCTAGCTCTTATTGATTAAGAGTGTACATCCTGCTTTGAACTGCCCAAGTCTGTCTTGCCAATGATGCACAGACTGGAGTTTGTTCTTTCCCGTGCCCTATTTCCCAGCGTGAAGCTTGGCACAGATTAGGTGCTCAGTCAATATTTATTGTTGGCACCACCAATAATTAGATCACGACAACAGGAAATATTTATCTTCTTGCATGTAGGTAAAATTGAACCTGATTTAAGCAAGTCAGATAGGTGTCTGGGCAACTTGCGGCATTCCAATGGAAGAAAAATTCATGGCTTATCTCAGCAAACACTTATAACACCAGTACAGTTTGTTCAGTGATGATAAATATGTTTGTATTATCATTTTGTCTTTCATCGGCTGTTTGTTTTGCTGCGCCAATTACAGTATCTTGAGCAGATAGATATTATTATTACTTTTTTTTTAACCTTCACTACATCTAGCATAGGATAATAAGCAGAGTGGACAAGTAATAAATGATTGATTAATTGATGGATTTAGTTAATAATCATTTCCTCAGCTTTCACAGATTGCCAAAAACATATGAACCAAAACATTTTCTTTAAGGGTTCTCAGTCCAGTTAAGGAGAGATTGAAATTTCTTGCAGTTTGTTGTTAATGACTCTGAATCACAATGAAGACATTTACTGGGCTGATATGGGAACAAGAAAGGGTGAGGAATTTTGTCCCAGTAGTGCTTCACAGAAGAGGGGGTATTTGAACTGCCTTTTGCAAGTGCATTGGCCAACCAAAGGAGGAAAGACTTTAGGCTGATGGTCTCCTGTGAAAATGTCATCATTTTGTACCTAAATACAGTAGGACTGTTTACCTGGCAAAACCAACCCATGTAATGCCTTACGTGCTTCTGAGTGAATCTCAACCCTGCACATGGCATGATGAAGTGAAGACAAATTATTAGAATGCAGGGGTTCTAGTCCCCGCATTACAACTGCAAGAAAGTCTCATGCCCTCTCTGAGCCTCAGTTTCTTCACCTGTGAAATAGGTATGGTAACCTCATTCACATAAAAATTCAAGTAGGAAAGTATTTTGAGACGATGATAATCCCTACATAGCTTCTCCCTTTCCTTTGCCCTCGTATAAATACTACTGTTATTGAAGATTTAGCATGATCTAGTGTTTTAGTCTCACTTTATTCCTCTGCTTCAAAGAGCTCATTGCTTTCATGTTGAAAGAAAAACTACAGTTCCATTGTTAACCCAAGGATTAGTGGACAGAGCAATGGTACGGAAGAAGCACTTAAAATATAAAATAATAGCAATGGGCTGAAATTGCCCCCGACTGCCCATTGCTGCTCTAGTTTTTATAGTCCATTAAAACCTACAATCACTGTAATGTTTATGCATTACTGGGGAGATAAATTGCATAATTTTCATTTTGCAATTTAAATGTAATTATGATCTTACTAATGACTAAAACCTGAATTTGCTAGACTATCAGTTTTTCTAACCCTTGCCAAAATTATAGGTAATTACTTAAGGCTTGCAATAATTATAAGTCCATCTCTTAAATAATTAATGCGCACTTTCATGGTACAAAACAGCTAGTAATCAAACGACCTCCGCTTACACTGCAAATCCATGCAATTAGGCCTATTGTGTAGGTCTGTGGAAATATACCCATTTGTAAGCGTCCTTTAAAGTTGGCAAGCTGAAACAGTGTTACTGTATTTTATCGCATCAAATAAAAGAGAATTCCCCTGCTGCCAGAAGGCTAGGAAAAGAAAGCGATCCACAAAATGATAGTAAATTCAATATGAATCTGCACAGTACGATTGTGGCTGGTAGGAGCTGGGCTGAGGAGGGGGAGGAAAATGAGCAGTGCTTTCTGAGCTAGACTTGGAGAAATGGGAAACGATCTAGTTTTTGCAGAGGAGCTAAGTGTGGGGACCTGGGGGTTTATCACCTGCCTTTGGGTCTTTTTTTTCTTTAGAAGACATGCCAATCCCATCATAACAAACATACAACACTATGCTGGGCTTTGAAAGCACAGGGATGAATAAGGTGAGGGTTTTGTCCTTGATGAATTAACCCAGTAAGGTGTTTAATGGCGTAGGCAAACAGAAAATTAGAATACACTCTGATAAGTACTATCATTTTCCACAAAGTACTGGTAGATATGAGAGTGCAGAGCCAGGAGTAGTGTTTTTCACTATTTATTATTTTCACAAAGAGTTTTTAAAGGTTCCTGAGACTGGAGTGGTCCAGTAAGGAATATTTCAGCGACCTGTACACCCTCTTGTACCCACTCCTACCCTGGGGTTATGGCTCATGGTGAGTCAGAGTAAGGATGATCACCTATTAGTCACAGCACTAAAAGCTCTTGATTTAGGGAATATTGGAAAACAAGTGTGTGAGCCATCTCCTTCTCAACATCCTATATTCATTATTTCCTTTTTGGCTCTTTCTCACCTGACCACATTCAGCTCCACTTCAGTCTCCTCCAAAAAGTTTTCTCCAAATACTACAGAGCCCTTTGACTTTTCCCTCTTCACACAACATTTAAGCTTATTTAAAGGGAATTGTGATCTTTAATCTTATGTGACAACTTGGCTGGCCATGGTGCTGGATATTTCTGTTAGGGTGTTATTAGATGAGATTAACATTTACATCAGTGGACTTTGAAAAGTAGGTTGCCCTCCCTACTGTATGTAGGCCTCATCCCATCACTTGAAGGTCTTAATAGAACAAAGACTGACCTCCCTTGAACAAGAGGAAATTTTGAAGCAGATTGCCTTTGGACTTGAAAAACAAGATAGCTCATCCCTGGGTCTCCAGCTTGCAAGCCCACCTGCAGATTTTGAACTTGCCAGACTCCATAATAGCATGAGCCAATTCCTTAAAATCTATCTATCTATCTATCTATCTATCATCTGTTTATCTATCTATACATTTAAAATATATATCATATTATTAATCAGTATATTAGACTGATATTTATACCATATTTTATTATGTTGATGTACTATTGATTTTATACCATATATAATTATATATTCACATACATATCACTGGTTTTCCTTTTCTGAAGAACCTTGACTAATACAGGTGTCTCCGTTTAATGTCAGTAAACTTGACTATAGTTTTCTGCTCTGGAAGAATTTGGTCCCTGCATCTCTAAGGCCTTGCCCTTGGCTAGATGAATTCCCAACCCTTCAGTTATGAATTTCCAACCCTTCAGTTTATATGGGCTTAAAATGATTCCATCTCAAGGATGCTCACTCTGGAAAATTAAAATACATTTAGGACTCAAAGCTTGGGTTGAATAATTAAGTCATTTTGGGGAATAGTGAAAAAAACATGAGACAAAAAGCCCTGCTCAGGTCCTGCCAGATGGATGTGTGCTCTTACAGAATCAGGGCACATTTCTGTTGTAGCACTCATCATGTCGAGTTTTAAGTGTAATATTTGTCTCTTATCTGTCTCCTGGTGAGACTGTAAAACTCCAAGAGTGTACGGACCAACCATATCTGTAGCACACTCAATGGTTCAATAAATAAACACTTCTAAATGACTAATCAATTCTGCTAAAATGGTTAGGCTGAAGATTAGTGACAACAAGATTTCTTTTTAATGACCCAATTCAAGCCATTAACCTACCCCCACCACCATCACAATTTCTCTCCACCAAAACCACTAAAATTCCAGCCAATCTGGCTTTATAAAAGAAGAAACCAGAACTTTGGATCCAAAAGGAGCCATCCTCTTTCTAAGCCCATCTATTCTGCTTTATCTTTTGCTCATCCATACTCCTGTCTTTTACCAAAAAGGCTGGGTGGAGTCCAGTCCATGGAGGACACACTCTGGCGGGACAAAAGTGAGCCCAGTCAGAAGTGACCCACAAGTCTATATGTGAACAACTGCTGGTCAGATCTTCTCCATGGAATAGTAGCAACCTTATAAAGAAGCAGTGAGGATAGCTGTCCAGTGAGGTGAGGTTTGGGAATCCTGGCTACGGTTCTCACGTCTTCCTCCGTGACAAAGGCATTTTCAAATCAGTTATTAAGGGTCACATTTTCTACATGCTAGAGTGGGAAAGAAGACACATATGAAGACATTTCTGCCCATTTCTCCTCCTCCTCCTTCATCTTTTCCTCCTCCTTCTTCTCCTCCTCCTTTTTTTTTTTTTTTGAAATGTGGTTTTGTTTTTTTTTCTGTTTTTTAAATTCTCATTTGAGGATATGTTCTTTATTGATTTTAGGAAGAGAGGAAGAGGGAGCAAAACATCAATGTGAAAGACAAACATTAATTTGTTGATTCCCGTATGTGCACCAACTTGGGACTGAACCCACAACCTAGGAATGTGCCCTGACAGGGAATCAAACCCATAACATTTTAGTGTATGGCAGGGCTGCCCATTTCTTCTTTTTAAAATTTTCTATCTTTTAGCCTATAATTTAAGTAATATCATGTGTGCTGGAGTAGGGTCAAAGGGTTGTGGAGAGATATTAGTTCCCCTTTCCTTTGAATTCCTGTTAGAATTTGTTCTCTTATGTGCAAGTACTTTGATTCAGGAGCAGTCTCTGACCACAGAGGGGAGTTGTAAGGGAATGATGTTACTTTCAGTTTTTTTGTTCTCCTGGCAATGCATCCTCTAATGACAAAGAAGGCATCTGTTCAGAAAGTGAAAGCTGGTCAGGGTCAATCCATATGAGTCCATATGAGCCCCCTCTCAGGCCAATTCTGGCTTGACATTTAAGAAGACCCTGCACTTAGCTTTCATTGAAAAGTTGAGAAGACCTCCTTTTGGAGGTACCTAAACTGAGAGGCAACAATTCTATCTGAAACAAAGAAAGTAAAATCCAAGATCCTAGAAAGAAGTGATGTATGGTGGTACCCAAACACTGGTTTCACCTTCCTAACTTGATCAATTTGTAGAGTTCCTTAAAAAAAAAAAAGTTAGGTGACTTCTTTTATTTTTTTTATATTTTTATTGATTTCAGAGAGGAAGGGAAAGGGAGAGAGAGAGATAGAAATATCAATGAGGAGAGAGACTCATTGGTTGGCTGCCTCCTGCATGCCCCCTATTGGGCATGCAACCGGGTATGTGCCCTTGACTGGAATCGATCCCTGGGCCCTTCAGTCTGCAGGCCAATACTCTATCCACTGAGCCAAACCGGCTAGGCCTGTAGAGTTCTTAATGGGATACGGTATGTATGATAGACCTCACTGATATTCAGGGAACTCAGAGACTGGATTCCAAGTCCTCCATTCATTGCTGTGTGCTCCACTCATTGCTGTGTCCTCTACAAGAGTCAATTTCTTTGTCTGGGCCTCCCATTTGCAAAAGTAGGAGTTAAAAGGCTCTAGTGCTGGTAGATTTTGATTCAAAGATATGACTTCTCACCAGGACCTCCAGTAAATGGTAAGAGATTGACATATCTTAACTTTATAATCAGAAGCTTAGTGAAACACGGTGGCTTTAGCAGGGAGATGTCATATGTCCGCACTTGCCATGTAATACGGATTTGTGGGATGTAGGTGCTTACAATGGACAGAAATCTATAGTTTCTAGAGAAGCCATCCAGTACCATCTCAAATCCTCCAAGCAGCTTTGATTCTATTCCTGACCTCTTCCACACAAATAGCAGCCCTATTCAGTTGTTTTCAAAGGGATGCCTGACAGATTCCATCTCCTCTGATATAAGGCTCCACACTGGCCACACTGAAGTTTACAAATCTGTGGGGAGAAACCTTATCCGCACTGTCACCTTCACACCTCATCATCCTGAAGCAGAGAGTCTGACTCAAAGGACAGCACAGACTCTGTTGCCCACTGTGGCAGGAAATTGTCCTTCAGAGGAGCCACATTTCTCATCACTCAGCATGTCACTTCTCACTTGGAACCAGATCCTTTGAAACCACAATGTGATGGCATATCAAGACCCACTGGGCATCTGCCTTTTGAGTTAGAGGAGTGAAAACCATCATCCACTGGCTGTTCCAACCCCACTCAAACTCATAATAAAAGATTTGAAAACCAATAGGTTGGCACACCCTGCCATTGTGGTCATAGGAGCCTGGCTGAGAACAGGTGGGAGGAGTCTAGGAGCAGAGGGCAGACCTGGATATGTAAGAGACCTATGTGTGCTCACTGCATTCTTGCTCTCCAGTTTCCTCTGTGGATGATTACTCTGCTTTCTCAAAGTCAGGGCAACATTCTTAACTGTGGGTAAGACTGCAGACTTCTATATGAAGGAGAGACAGTATGACAAAGAATGAGTCTTGGAATCAAATGGATGTGTTTTAAATTCCAGCTATAATATTCTGAGCTCTAAGGTCCTGAGTAAGCTACCTAGATATTTCTTGGTCTCAATTTCTCAGTATGAAGGATTAGGATGATAACTTTCAGGCAGTTTGTATAAACACCAGAAATGGGTCTTAAAAGGTGTACATAGTATATACTTAATATGGGAGGTGTAATAACAATTACTTCTAAGTGCAGGCACTTCCAGGACGATTTTCACATCGTACTCCCTATCTATCAAACAGGGCTTTCGTGTCTTCTCTTGGTATCCTCTATCAGCTTTGCTAGTGCCTTCCGCATAATGTTTTTCCTCCCTAACCAACACTTTGGTTGATTTAGTCTCATTGTATCTCAGCTACAGGTTCACCTTCAAACACAATTTTTTAACTCTCCCCTGACCACACTCTGGAACCTGCAGGCCAGGTGCTTTCACCAACCCAGGCTTGGATACCAGACCCTAGTCCAGTGATGGCGAACCTATGACACGCGTGTCAGGGGTGACACGCAAACTCATTTTTTGGGTTGATTTTTCTTTGTTAAATGGCATTTAAATATATAAAATAAATATCAAAAATATAAGTCTTTGTTTTACTATGGTTGCAAATATCAAAAAATTTCTATATGTGACACGGCACCAGAGTTAAGTTAGGGTTTTTCAAAATGCTGACATGCCGAGCTCAAAAGGTTCGCCATCACTGCTCTAGTCTATCAAGAAGCTGGTCCCCAGTCTGACTCCTCCTCTCAGTAGAGTTTGGTAGCAGTTTCCCCACTGGGATCAGCCCAGCTATGAGCCTCAATCCTCTGCTTGGACCCAGTCACCCCACCTCTTACCAGACCTTCTCCCCAGGAAGTGTGAGCCTATCACCTGTACCCCAGCCATGTTTATTGGCCCAAGCCAGACACTTGCCTGATACCACCCCACGTATCTGCAAGGTCAGGAGGACTCTGTCTCAGGGCTCACCAGCTATAGCAGGACTATGTCCATATGGACATTGTTTGCTATAAGCCTGAGCCGACATCAGATCTTCAAACACTTATGTGAACTGTTGGTACCTCTTTCTGGTAGACCCTCTGGCCAGGTTTGGCTCTGTCTTTTTCCCTCTTTTGAAACCCAGAATGCTAACATTGTGTTTGCTATTGGCAAGCCCAGCATAAATGTGACATCTCTAGGCTGTGTAACTTCTCCAGGGTAGCAGCACAAGAAGGCAGCCATGATTTCTTACTAAGTGGAGACCAATTTTAAACCTCCACTGGATTCTGCATGAAGGAGCTGATGGTTTTACTGTGCACCTGTATTTGTTTTATAAAAGGAGACATAGTGGACTGACTGGGGAAATTTCATGAAATAGACTACTATTCATCATATAAATGGATACAATTATTCTCATGCATATGGCTGGAAAACATGTCTCTTCTGTTCACTGGGTCTATTACAAAAAATGTAATCCAAGTCACAACATTTTATGAGAAATCTTTGTGTGAGTCTTCAGAGAATAAGGAAATGTTTCTAAGGACATTTAACTCCAGGGCCTCTTCAAATGAACCAATTACTTTCAACAGTATCTTTGGTTCACAAAAATTAAGGAATAACGTATTCCCTCACCCAGCCTCCTAGTCCTTCACATGGATGGAGTTGCAAAGAGAACGCAAAACCCCTTCTCACAATCGGTGGTAACTGGGATACTAAAGATAATTTAAAGAATATATTTTAAAAATAAATGGATTTTCTTTATTGCAGAAATTGTTTTAGCTTCATTTTAGCTTATTCTCTACTGTAGCCCATTGCCCTACACTAACAGACATTTCTGCTATGTACCTGATTTGTATCACTGTAGTAATTTCTAGGGACCTGGGTGGAGTCAAGCCAGGCTTCAGTTTCCCTCTCACATGTTTCAAAAGACATTTCTCACTCCACTTTGTCATCATGAGCCTCTATGATTGTCACCATTGTGGGCTTTTCAGTGATGCTAGCTGTCGGTAGCTGGTATAGATTGTCCCAGAGCTTGTAAAAAATCAAGATATGGTGTCAAGCCCTGGCTGGTGTTGCTCAGTTGGTTAAGTGTTATCCTGTGCACCAAAAGGTCACTGGTTCAATTCCAAGTCTAGGCACATACTCAGGTTGTAGGTTTGATCTTTCACCAGGGTTCTATGGGATGTTTCTCTCTCATATCAATGTTTCTCTCTCTCTCTCTCTCTCTCTCTCTCTCTCGCTTCCTCCCTCCTCTCTCTCTCCATTCCTCTCTCTCTAAAATCAATAAAAATTATTTTTTTAAAAAATATATGGTGTCAAGAGAGCTGGCAGTAGTAGAACCTGTACTGAGCTCAGAATTGATTCTGCTGCTGTACACCTACCATTTCCAGAGCACCTGTCCCTTCATCCTCTTCCCTTTTCTTGCATGGGGCCTCCCATATTCCTGCCTGCTGCTCAATGGGTACCTCTGCATCCAGTGAACTCAATCATTCCTTCAATACATTTAGGGATGATTAGATTGGCTTGGGATAGCAAGTCAAGCCTTTGACTTCCATTTCTGAATGTCACCAACAGCCTTTATGCCTTTCAATGTCTAACCACAGCTACTTCCAGCCTGCTCTGCATTTTTACACTAAGGAGTGAAATCAGGAGGGGATCGGGGCTCAATCACGGAATCCCTTTTTACTCTACTCCTCAATGGGTAGTAGGCACTGTGTGCAGAGAGTGGGGGCAGGGAGTCATTAATACATGATGTGTCCACTACGGACCATGCACTTTCCAGAGCTTCAGATGCAGGTTTTCCCTTTAGTATGAAAGAAAGTCATATGTTTCAGAATTATTTTAGATAAAAACACACACAAAAAAAACAAAACAAAGCAGCAGATAGCAGCAGGGCTGGTTGTCAGGGAGGCTGAGGGAGAGCTGTGACAGAAAGGCCCGCAGACTCCACTCTCGATCAGAAAGAGGGCGTCATTGCATTTAATTAAACTTAACTCTACATTCAGTTTTTAAATTGTGACATTTAAAAATTTAAACTAGATGTAAAACATTTTCATTTTGTCATAAAAAGTGTCAATCTTTATAAGAAATAGAAATATTTCCCCCACTGCCACCAACCCCCCCAGAACTCTGTAACTGTCCCTTTAATTAGGTGCTCATTAATACATCTATCTTGTTCTCAAATCCCCATGCACTTGGTACAGTAGTTCATTAGCACAGGAAGAGGCAATTTAGATTTCCTCAGATAATAGCATCTGTTGCTAATCAAATTGAGTCAGAATCTGCAAATCTAGAGTTGGACAAGCTAGTGTGGGGAAGGTCAGGACAGAAAAGATCATCTTTGAAATTACAGTTCCTCATCCTGGGTGTAAGAGGTCATTCTGATGTCAAATATATTGCCTTATTTTCCCTATGAAAACATTTTTATTGATCAGAACATACAAGTTGATACAGAGCTTGTAAAATCTTGTCATCAGGCCTAAAAGCAATTGAAATCACTGCCAATGGACTCTCTGAAATCCGTGCATTCATTTACTCATACAGTTACTATTGATTGGGCTCACGTCCTGCTGCCTTGTGCCAAGCCTTGAGGCTTGGAAGGAGAAGAAAGACACAGGGAAGGCATTCTGAACTCTGTGTCCCTCAACGTGAAGACATGTGGGACCATACACATGCCCACCCCCAAATGCTGCCAAAGCTACCACCACGACATATATTCCCTCACTCACTCATTCATTCATTCATTCATTGAGCAAGTACTATGAGTCAGGCACCACTGTGAGTACCAGAGATAAAACTATGAACAAACCAATGTCCCTGCCTGCAGGCAGCTCACAATCTTGCTGAGGAGTTGACTAGAAATACACTGTAAAATAATAAAGGTCTCTGGAGATAAAAGATTCAGGGTAATAAAATAGATTGAGAGAGGCAGGGAGTGCTGAGGGTGCTGATCTCATTAAGGTAATCAGGCAAGGTTTCTGAGATGATGAGCTTTGAGTAAAGACCATAATCAAGTGAGGGAGAGAGCCACAAAACCTGAGAGTCATGGAGATACACAGAAAGACCCTAAAAACTCAACATAAGAGGCAGAGCAAAGACAGTCTGGCTTTAGACGCCCACCTGCCCTGCCCTTGCCATTTGTAACAATATGGATGGAACTTGAGGGAATTGTGCTAAATGAAGTAAGACCCAAACTCATAAATACAAAATGAGTGGCAACAGTGTGGTGGTTGCCAGAGATGGAAGGTGGAGGGTGGGCGTAATGTATTAAGGGGATCAGAAGGTACAAATCAATTATAAAATAAATAAATCATGGGAATATAATGTACAGTATGGTACGTTAGTTAATAATGTGACTATAGTTAATAATACTGTATTTTATATTTAAAAGTTGCTAAGAGAGTGAATATTAAAAGATGTTAAAAGTTCTCATTACAAGGAAAAATATTGTACCATGTATGGTGATAGATGTTAACTAGACTTAGTCTGGTGATCATTTTATAATATATACAAATATTGAATCATCCTATCTAATAAAAGAGTAATATGCAAATTAACCATCACTCCCTCACTCCGTCACTCCCTCACTCCATCACAAAGATGGCGGCAGCCTCAGAGCTGGAGCGAGCAGGAGGCTTGAGTTGCCCCGGCGATGGAGGAAGCCAAGCTTCCCACCTGCCCTGGCTGGCTGTGGGCTCCGCTCAAGGCTACAAAGTTTCAATTATAGAAGATAGATAAATCCCAGATACCTGCTTCCAGCAGGCGTGGCCTCCACTCAAGGAGGGTCTGGGAACCTGGGTTGCCAGGGGTAACCCAGGCTTCGAGCTGGACCAAGGCAACAAAGTTTCAATTATAGAAGTTAAATAAATTCCAGATACCTGCTTCTAGCCTGTGGGCGTGGCCAGCCTGAAAACGGCCATCAGCCCCTAACCCAGGCTGGCCAGGCACCCCAGTAGAGCCCTCCACCCTGAAGGGGCTGTGACCAGCTTGAAAACAGCCATCAGCCCCTCACCCAGGCTGGCAACACTTCCATGGGGTGAGGGTCCGCACTGGGGGGTTTTGCCAGCCTGCAAACAGCTATCAGCCCCTCACCCAGGCTGGCCAGGCACCCCAGTAGGAACTCCCCACCCTGAAGAGAGTGTGGCCAGCCTGAAAACA
>NW_005871093.1:3989999-3999645 GCF_000147115.1 Myotis lucifugus | reverse complement strand
CCAGCCAGCCCCCAACCCATGCACCAGCCTCTATCTATATAATAAAAGGGTAATATGCAAATTGACCCTAACAGCAGAACAACTGGGAATGACTGGTCACTCTGACACACACTGACCACCAGGGGGCAGATGCTCAATGCAGGAGATGCCCCTGGTGGTCAGTGCGCTCCCACAGGGGGAGCTCTACTCAGCCACAAGCCAGGCTGATGGCTGCCAGCACAACGGTGGTGGCAGGAGCCTCTCCCGCCTCCTCAGCAGTGCTAAGGATGTCCGACTACAGCTTAGGCCTGCTCCCCGCTGGCAAGTGGACATCCCCCAAGGGCTCCCGAGCTGCCAGAGGGATGTCTGACTGCCAGCTTAGGCCCAATCCCCCGGGGAGTGGGCCTAAGCCAGCAGGTGGACACCCCGCAAGGGGTCCCAGACTGCAAGAGGGCACAGGCTGGGCTGAGGGACTCCCCCGGAGTGCACAAATTTTTGTGCCCTGGGCCTCTAGTTATGTTATAAAACTGAAACTAATATAATGTTATAGGTCAATTATATCTCAATAAAAATGGAGATAAAATAAATGAAGCCAACTGGTGGATGTTGCAGTGTTATTTCCATTACCATCAGGGCAGCTTCCAGAAAACCAAAGCTTTTGGTGGCAAAGCTGGAACTTAAAGGACCAAGAATCCATGCTGAGGTTGGAGTAAAATCAGGAGAACACAGTTAGCTCCCCAGGACCCCAGTGAAGAGAGCCATTCCAGACAGAATGCATGAGTAACTGTACCACATGCTGCTGAACCTTTGAGTCAAATGAGCAAAGAGAATTGGTGATTGAATCTGGCAGAATGAAGCTTGTTGCTGACTTTGGCAAGAGTAATTTCTGTGGGTGGTGAAGACAAAGCCTGATTGCTGTGAGTTGAAGAGAGACTGTGAGACAAATAAGTGAGATAGCACACTGAGACAACGTTATTGAAGAGTTTGGCTACAAAAGGGAACATAGACATGGGTGGTGGCTGAAGGAGAGTGGAGGAGCTAGCGAGAGTATTTTAAAAAAGATATGAGCTGTTATGAAATACCTTCATAAGCTGATAGTAATGCCTCTGGAAAGGGGGAGAAAACTAATGATGAAAAGAACACAATAATTGCAGGAGGGGAATGTTTTCTAGTGGTTTCACCCACTCTATAAAGAGGGGAGACAGGGAGGGAGTGTGTGTGAAATGCTGCCAGGCAAGTATGTTACATGGTGGCAAGGTCGGGTTGTTCTCCCCCTTCTTCTATTTTTTCAATGAAATACGATATTTGACCAGTCTGTGGAAGAGGGAATAACTGCCACAGGACACCTGGGCTGTGCTGAGATTCGATGGGAGAATTGTAGTCACAAATGTAAAGGGAGAGCTGTCAACTCTGTTGTATGGTTTTTGCTGGCTATGTATCTTGGCTGAGCACAAAGGATAAGTTGAAAGTTGAGTTAGAGGCAGTTAGGATGGTGGGAGGGAGGAGAAGGCATAGTTAAAGGTGTGTGCTAGGGAGGGATGATAAGGATGGAGCATGGAATCTAAGCTGGACCAGGGAAACACGCAAGAAGGAAAACAGAAAAGTGGAAAAGTTCAAAATAATTTGAACCAAGATAATGAGGTAATTCAGAGGGAACGAATCTGGTACCAAATGGGAATGAAAATGCATCCAGAGCAGGGAATATAAAGCTAGAAGTGAGTAGAAATCAGAGGGTATAGAGGGAGCATGTGTAGACATGTAGGCTTGTCAAAGCACAAAGGCCTGGACAGAGTCTTCTAAATTTTCCAGTGTCCCTGCTGGTTCCGGATTCAGGTGTCTCTACCTTAGATCTCAAAGGCACACAGTGTATCTCATGATAGCATGAGATAAGGTGCTCACAGGGCAGGGCCACACTGGGCTATTTGGGACTGTGTCATCTCTGAGGGTTCAAGTGAGAAACAGACCACATGCTTCACTTCTCCTAAGTTAGCATTTACAGGGCAATGAAATAGTCAAGGTGATTAAGCAAAGTAAGGGTAGTTAGGATCACTGGGTTCTAGACCAAGCTCTGCCACAAAATGATTAGTAACTAACTAGTAATTTAAGTTCAGCAGATGCCAAACTGCCAAAGAATGTTAGGAGATGTTAGGGTGTATAGAATAGTGTATTTCAAATATTAGTGTGCCTAAGAATTACCTGGCAACTTGTTAAGGTTCAGGTTCCTGGGCCTAGGGATTCTAATTTAGTGAGTCCAGAACAGAACCCAGGCATTTCCTTTCTAACCAGCTCTCAGGTGACCCAGATACTGCTCAACCCTGCACCTCACTTTGAGTAGCACTCGTTGAGGAGGAATAATGATAAAAAAGAGCAAACAGGAACCTATGTGGTCAAAGGACAAAAAAAGGAGGAGAGGCTGAAGGCTTTACCCAGGGTTTTCACAATCTGTTTGTGAAGTTGGTGTTTGTGGAAAGGTAGCCATTCTTTCAGAACTTAAGGAGCATAAGGTTGGATCATGAAGGCATGGCATACCGTGGTGATAAGTTTGGACTGCTTCCTAGAAGCAATAATTTTTGAGAGTGGAAGTGATGACAGAATGAGAATAATGTCGTAGGAGTGTTATTTTGGCAGCAGATTGCAGGAAAGACTGTTTGGAGTCATCATAAGGGAGACTAGGATGAAGGTTATACTCACTGAGAAATGGGAGGAATTATAAAAAGACAGGAAGAAAGAAAGGGCAAAGAAACAGGAAAGTAAAGTTGAATCTGGGAAATGATGAAAAAGAACAATAGGGTTGAATAACAAATTAGTTGTAAAAGCAAAGGTGAAGGAAGAGTCTACAATGACTCTGATGCTATTGACCATCTGGATCTTTTATCTTAGGGACAGGATTAGAGAAAAATCACCAGAAATATAGCTTCTACTTGGGGCATGAAATGAAATTTTATGGATTCTTATTTTGAAAGGAAGAATCAGAGACAAGCATTAAGTTAATTTGCAAAGAACTTCTCGCTTATCAAATAAGAAATATAATAGCTCTTTAAAGTAAAATCCCACAAAATTACCCATATTACAGCTAGTCCATCTATAGTGAAAAGTGGATTTCTGACACATTTATCCTGTCCACAAACGTTAAATGTGCCCTTAGATAGCAGAATTAGAGATAAGCTTGTTTTGTTGTGAGTCTGGACCATACAGGAAGTGCTCAAGGAAAACCATTGTTTTTGGTTCTCTTGGGTTGCAACAGGTTCTGCTTTGGTTCTTGATGTATTTGATTTTGTTTGCTGATGCTAGGACTTGATGTGCATAACTTGTACAGTTGTGGAATGTGTTGGCTTTGTTTCTTTCCTCCATTCTTATTCTGACTAAAGAGGCAGTGAAATAATGTGGAAAGAGCACTAACTAGGCTGGGAGTCAAGAGACCTTGCATGAGGTCATGACAAGTAATCACCTATGTACCTTAGGTCCCTTTTAACAATAGAATTAGCTTCAGAGGCTCCCAAGTAGTTTCCAGAGCTGACAACGAATGTGTACACAGAGCTGGAATTATAACACTGTCACTGATATCTTAGTGAGTACTCCATCCCAAACATGGCCTACTTCTCCAGAGCATGTCAACCACATCATGAACTATAGTCTACAGAGCTACTGGGGATACCCAAATCCTGCCTTCCCTTTCTCTTTATCCTCTCCCTTCCCCTCTTCTCCTCTCATATCCCCTCCTCTCCCCTTCTCATATTTCCTACTCATCCCTTCTCCTCTTTTCTCACTTCCTTTCCCTTCACTTTTCTTTATTTCAGTACCTTCTCTTTCTCTCTTTCCTCCAGAGCCTATACTTACGCTTAGACTCTTTCTCTTACTCTCCCTTTTTGCACAAGAATAATAAAAATTATCCTTTTGTGTGGCCTAAGGAGTTTTCTTATATCTAAATTTTTCCTTGATAGACCTGCTACGAGTAAGTGAAATACCAACATTTGAGATCCAACCTTTTGTGTGAAAATACCGTCTACAGAAGCCTTTTATGACAATGTGAGTCATCTCCAAAAAGGTGAGGTAATCATACATCATATCATCTGATGTTTGCTGATTTGTGAGATGTCCATCAGTCATGTCACTGAGAAGAGGAGAGAGAAGGTATTGCTGCCCCGAGCCAGGCTGAGTGGGCAGGCAGTGCTGGATGCTGGCCAGGCATGGCTGTGGACTAAACCAGCATGCTCTTCTAGAAAGAGGAGACACGTTCTAACCCCATGTCCATGTGTAACCCAAAGTCACTATATACTGAGTTCTTAGCTTCCTCAATTCTAAAATAAGATGTGAGAAGTGCTTCTCACCAAGCTTCAGAATGATAGCTTTCAGAGTATGAGTCAGAGAGGAACAGAGCATAATGTACACGAACCTACTTCACAGTTTTGTCCAAGGCCAGCCATGTGGATGTACAAGTTCTCCACAGGTAGAGCGTAAATGAAGACTGTCCAGATGTATGCCTAGAATATCAGTTTTATTAGTAATGCTCCCTTCACTTTCAGAAGTGTCATAGTGTGCATCAAGAATTATATGCTCATCCATTCAGAGTGAACGTTCCCCAAAGTCTCAGAAGAACAGTCACATGCCTGCCTCTGCTATGCAACGGCCTTTCACAATCTTTTATTTTATTTTTTCTTAGCTGAAGCCAATCAAGTCCAGCCCACCTCATTTGAGTGAGATGCACATATACAAAGCAGTTAGGCAGCTGTGTAGAGTGCTAGCAGCCATTATCCCAAATCAGAAATCCCACTGCATTCTCACCCTCTGAGCTTCGTATTGAGAGAGCTGACACTAACCTTTGACTATTGGTCTCTGGGTACCACATACCCGAAAATGTTCAAAGCAACAAAGCTTTATTCTTTGAGGCCATGTGGATGAAATCAGTTTAAGATAAAATGCTTAAAACAGAAAGTGGCAGAAAGGCTTCAACATCAGGTATTGCTATGGAAAAGCCTGATGAATGTTTGGGGATTTCTTAACCCAGGCACTGGTGACCAATCTGCAATGATGACTGTCATCTGTAAGGTTTCAAGTGGGGAGGTGCCGATTCCCTCTCCTGAAGTAGCAGCCATAAAATTCAGTCCTGTCATTGGTCAATGAACAGACACCTGCCCTCCTCCTCACTCTGAAGAATTCTTTTCCCCAACAGGATAATAAT
This sequence comes from Myotis lucifugus, assembly GCF_000147115.1. Classification (NCBI taxonomy): domain Eukaryota; kingdom Metazoa; phylum Chordata; class Mammalia; order Chiroptera; family Vespertilionidae; genus Myotis; species Myotis lucifugus. The sequence goes on along the minus strand of NW_005871093.1, from coordinate 3,994,487 downwards.
TTCCTCATCTCAACTTCGCAAGACCTCCATTTTATGGGATCTTGGAGGCTCAAAGCAGCTATCTACCATTCCAACAGCCTACACTTTCATCTTCAGCAGAGGATCTCCAGCCCTTTTTCAAACAAGCATTATTACAACCACTTTATAAAACCCAGGCAGAGAAGGCTCCCTGGTGCCTCTTTGGGGTGGTCTAGTGTGGCATTCTTCTCAGCAGGGCACACACAAGAACCTCTCCTTTCCTCCTCCTCACCCACCCCTGCTCCTGGAAGTAGCCAGGAGGGCAAGAAACTCAGTGTCTGCAAGCCACAAGCCAAATGGAGGGCAGTCAGGAGATAGCCATTAAGGGTGGGGTGGTAGGCTACATGGCCCCCAAAGACACATCATGTCCTAATCCCCCAAAGTGTTTCCTTATGTGGCAAAAGAATCTTTACAGATGAGAGTATGTGAAGGAGTTTGAAATGAGGACATTAGACATTATCTTCAATTATATAGGTGGGCCCTAAATACAATGATATGTATCCTTGTAAGAGGGAAGCAAAGAGCGAGGAGTTGACCAGGAAAGCTAGTGTGTGGCAATGCTGTGGAAGGACCCCGCAGTGAGAGAGGTGGAAAAACTGCATGTTAGAAAAATTAGCTTTGGGATTAAAGAGCTAGAATTCTATATCTGGTTTGCTACTTACCATGATGCTAGGCATTCCTTAGCCTCAATCCCAAATTTTTTGGGGAAAAACGTAGTAATAGCCAACTTTCAGGGTTTTGGTAAGAAGTACAAGAGTTAATAAAATGAAAAATGGCTCACACATGGTGGGTGATCATTAAAAAATAATGGCTGCTGATTAGTGTGGGAAAATAAACTTATCTTAAAAGATGAACAGTAGAGTAGAATCTATCTTTGGGAGAGAAGTGATTTTGTTTGGGAAAACACTTTGATGTCTTCTTTGGATGTCAGTGAGAAAGATACCTCCTCTTTTCTATTCCCTGCTCCCCTATCCCATACTCCACATAACTCCAAAGGATTTGAGATAAAACAAAAACTAACTTCTCAGCCGCATAAGGAAGGAGGAATTTTAAGTTTCCAAAAATGAGAAAAAAATGTATCCCTGAAAGATATATTCAAGTACTCATCCCCTATACCTATAAATGTGGCCTTATTTGGAAGTAGGGTCTTTGAAGATCTAATCAAGTTAAGAAGAAGTCATATTGGATTAGGCTGGCCTCTAATCCAATGACTAGTGTCTTTATAAGACAAGAGAAATTGGGCACACAGAGGAAACATGGCCATGTAAAGCCAGAGGAGACACACAGCAGCAGAATGCCATGCCATGACAGAGGTAGGGATTGAAGTGACACAGCTGTTAAGTCAAGGAAAACCAAGGATTGATGGCCATTGCCAGAAACTAGGAGGAAGCAAGGAAGGATTCTCCCCTACAGATTTTAGAAGAAACATAGCCCTGTTAACAACTTGATCTAGGACCTCTAGGGATAATAAATTTCTATTGGTTAAGCCACCCAGTTTGTGGTAATTTGTAGACTAATACTGGGACCTGAGACAGGAAGACAAGAAACAGTCTGCCCACAGGCATGCCCTTGTCAAACCAGAAGAGCAGCTGCCCTGTGAAGAGTCCCCGCTGGTGGGAATGACACAGGAGCTTTTCTGAAATGTGTTGTCGAACACTCGCTTCTAAAGAGTCTGCTGTGAGACTAACCTTCAGTGGATCTTCTATTCCACACAAATACCCTTAGAGTTACATGTTGGGAAATTGAGCACCGCATTGATTATTTGCTTTCTCTAGGTAGAGAGAAGGGAATGACCGCTGGGGTAAGACCTGAGCAAGGACAGGAGATTGGAACAAGAAAGGGCCACAAAACATGGACATATAACCCTTTCAGAATCCCAGAGATTTCGTAAGAGAAACATTTTTTTTTCCCTACTAAAGGGTAAGGTGACAAGTCAGGGCCCAGAGACTTGGGGACCCTACCAGGTGATGGACAGTATGGGCTACATTCTTATTAATGTCCTGGATGGAAGATGAATAAAACAGGGATCTAAAGCATAAAATTCGTGACAATGAGAATGAATGATTATTTTCCACGATTCCTTTACACATCTTCTCTGCTGCCCCTAGCTGGTTTAAAAAGCCAACATGCTCCAACTCTGGCCAGGTGGTGCCAGCTTTGCCTTGGGGGTCCCCACCAGTCTCCCCTCCCTCTGATGAATGCCACTGCTCACAAGGAGGTGCCTACCTCCTGGTGTTCTTCCTGGAAATTTTCCCACAAGGCTCCTGTGCCTGTGCCTGACCTTGACCATGCTTGAGAGAACGTGAGATCAAAGGAATGAAAATGCTCCTTTCTAGTACTTCAATCAGGGAGAGAAGCAATTAAAATATGAATTAATCTAAGTGAGATGAAAATGCAGATGTAGAACAAGAGCATCACCTTGAACCTACACTGCACGCAGCTTAGTTCCTGTGATTAAAGACATTTTCATGCCATTAAAAACCTTCTCTTCTAATGTTACAAATGCTATGCCAGTCAAATGCTCTGAGCAGCCTCTGTGAGGACTGCCCTCTCCTCAGCTGTGTCTTTTGATCCTTTCAGAGTGCTGTGGGGGTGGGAGGCCCCTCTTAGGAGGGGGCATTGAGAGCTTGAGGGATTGTGGGAATGCAGGATTCCGAACTAAATGGAAAGAGCCTAAATGTGTCTCCTCTCGGATCCTTTCTAGTTTCTTGACTGTTGTGCAGCCTCAGTCCTGTTGCCTGATGGCACTGGGAGGCTGGAGCTGGGGAACCAGGCAAGAAGCACATCCCAGCACTCCACATTCCCCTCCACCCTTCTGGTTTCCCAGCTGTTTCTCGGAAATGATTGACAACTGTAATATTTACTTCCAGAATTTTCCTTCTGCTTCTCTATAGTATTAAGGATGCTCTGTTGACCCACTGAAGCAAGGGGTGAGGATGTGACCCTAGAGGAAGAGAAGCATGGGAAGTGTCTGATAATCTTTGAACCATTGGACCTCCCAGACCCAACAAGGATCTCCTCTTTAATCTGAAGACTTACGTAGAGCATTCAAAATTCCTGAAGTTGTTCCAACTTGAGGAAGGGGAGCCTTTGTGCACCCTTCTCTCCCCTGACTCCTCAGTTTTGCACTATGAGAGGAGGAGAGGGCCTGGTGCTTCCTGCCACCAGGTTATGAATCCTTCTAATCCTCCCAACCTCTGCATATTGCTTTCATTTTTCATTTATGTCTTTGAAAGCCATTATGTATAATAATGAAGAAAACAAGCTTCAGGTAGAGTTCCAGCTTCATTAGTTACATAGCTATGTGTCCTTAATTCAAGGAAAATAATGATGCCTACCTCACAGTACTTTTGTGTGTGTGCGCGACAATGAGATAACAAATGTGAAGTGCTTAGAACACTTCTGACACATAGCAGGTGTTGATAAATGTCAGTTATTATTATTGTTATTTATTATCACTATCATTACTACTACTTCTATGACCAGGTACCCCTCCTTGCAACTAATTTCTCATATTAGTGTGGGGTCCTACCTCTTTTTGTTTAGACTTCCATGCAGAGCGCCCCCTACCACTTCACTTTCTGTAGACAACTCCACCTGCCCTGACAGGGCTCTAAGTTCCCACTGGTCTCCCGCTCTAGGCCAGCTCATTGCTGGTCACTTTAGAAGCAGTAGTACAGTCATTTACCTGCCAGGGTGGCATAGTCTTGTGAGATTTTCCTCATCCATTTGGTTCATGTTTCCACCTTCTCAACCATTCATCATAATTACATGCCAGCCGGACACAGCCTTGGCAACTCACTGTATGAGGAGACTTGCTTCTCTTTTAGCACATTGAGCTTCGGGTGATTTGCTAATTTGCCTGCAACCAAATGTTTATTTCACCCAGTTGGGTGGCTTTCTGCCCATGTCACTGGAGGGTAATGGAAACTGAGGGACCTGGAATGGGGAGCAATTTTCTGTCTTTTTACTAACAGTGCATAATAAGCTCAAATGGCTGGAGTGTTAGGACCCAGCATTCTAGAAACATTGAGCCAAACATGCTAACATTACTGTAATTGAAAACTTGCTTAGCATTAGTCAATAAGCCATACCTAAGCCATCTTGAGTTTCTATAACATGACACTCCAGCCACTGCACCCCAAATGTGTGTGTGTGTGCATGTGTGTGTACATGTGTATGTGCATGTGTGCCTGTACATGTGCACGCATGCACCTCTGCACTATGCCATCCAAAAATGAGAACGCTCTCATCATCAGTGAGATGGATTGGGCCATAATTGATTTTCCATAGACAAATGCTTTAAATTTTGGTAAACTCTTTGTAACATCTTAGTCAAATTAAACTGAGCTCTTTCAAGTCAGATTTATAGTCCATAGGATTTCACTTAACTAAGACAAGCGATGCAATTTCAGGCCAATTTAAAGGTATTTCATTTAGAGACAGAACCAATTCTTGTCAAGGCCCTGG
>NW_005871093.1:3894614-3989872 GCF_000147115.1 Myotis lucifugus | reverse complement strand
GGTCAGTGTAATCAATTTTATGACCCATGTTCACTGAAGAGGAAATGACCAACAGGAGGGGTGGGAAAGAAGGCGGGGACTACCTAAGGCATTCAGAGCCTTTCTAAGACTTAGGAAATGATGTCTAGTCTGAGTGCATAAATTACTAGGAGGCACTGCTTCCTGTCAGGCTGCAGCCCCTGTGAGGGTGCAGGACTCGGGATCTGAGCACTGGCTGGATTTCCATCCACACGGGCCCCCTGGACTGGCATCCTTGAGCAAGTACAACCTGTGCAGCTGTTCACAGTGGCCTTGAGAGAATGATGTCAGGAACTTCATATACACATATTACCTTCTTCAGTGCTCTTGCCACATGAGGAGATTTTAAGTATTGTCCCAGTTTTACAAATAAGGATGGCTGTGAGAGATTAAATACCACAGTCATGTAAGTGTAAGTTGAGCTGGGATTCTAGTACCGGTCTGTCTGATTCTAAAAATCCAAACTTTCTCTCATTTACCATGGAATGTGAGTTCAAATGAAGGGCTTGGTAATTTTTTTCCAGGTAAAAAGGAAGAACTGGCAGGGCATGAGCCTCAAATCTTTGCAGGTGCTATTGGGAAGCGGGGCAGACATGCTCAGGTGGCTGGCCAGCTTCTGCCATGAGGCTCGTGTAGATGCGAGGCAGTTCAGTTTTGTCTATTGACAAAGTTCTGCCTTACATTAAACTGAAGCCTCCCTCCCAAAAGACTCAAAAGAGGGGCAGGATTAGTGCCTGAGCCAATGACTGGAGATGGAGGTGGCAATAAGCAATAGGGTATCAGGCTGGGAATGAAATCACAGTCCATTCTCGATCAGATGCAGTATAGGAGCCAGTTGACATACTCTTGGCAAGCACCGGGAGGGCTACAGGATAGCTACAGCTGGGTGGGCACAGAGCTCCATAGGGCTTCCCTTTCCCCAACCGTGTTACACTAGATGCATTAACAAGGGCTGCAAGCCCACTCCTGTATTGAAGCCCAACCTCCTAAGCTGCAAGCTGTTCCTGTCCGGGCTGGTCACGATCTGGGGCAAGTTGTGGATTCAGGTTCTGAGCCCCAGGAACTTCACCAGAGGCAGAGCCTGAGCAGGTAAGGGCAGAGAGATTTTGCTGCTTATCAGAGGCTTCATTCTGTACAACCAGAGCACCATTTCTATTGGATCCCATCCACACTGAGGCAAGAAGGGAAGATGACTGAAAGATGACAACAAAGAAGCCTGAAAGAGAAGTGAATCCATTTCACCTGAGCGTAATTGATAGTCAGACCTTGACACTCCAGAGCCAGTTGTTTCCATATCTTAACAAAACAGTGGAAGCTTAAGAACATCAAAATCCAATGTGCTTGTGAAATGGGGTCTCCTGACAGCCATTTTTTCATTTGAGAAAAACAACAACAATCTAGTATAGACACAAAGCAAGTCTCCAAATAAGATGTGGTTCAAATCTGAGCTGATATGACTGCAGACTTAACAAATCTTTCATTTCTATTATGAAAAATTTCAAACACATAAAAAGTAGAGAAAATGGTACAGTGAAGCACCATGTTGCCTCAGCAACCATGAACTTTCTGCCAATCTTGTTTCATCTATCCCACTGTATTTTTATTACAATTTTAAGCACTTTTTCCTTGATACCCTCCAACTGCATTCTCATGAAAACATCCCAATAGAAACAAGTTGATTCATGTTTGAAGTAGCCATCGTTTTTTATAGTTTGAAGAGCAAGGAATTTGTGGACAACATAATCTGCTCATTAAAGCTGAGGGAATGCAATTCTAAACTCTGTATATGCAGAGAAAGGCCACCACCAGAAGCACACCAAGTAGACTTTCTTTCAATCTGGCGATGAAGTTCCTTGGGATCTGTTGAATCAAGCTGTATTCCCCAAAGTACTTGGGTCTTTTATATTAGTTTCACTAGGGTAGTTCTGGTTCTTACTTGTAGCAGAGCTTGGTAAATGAGAGGCCACCTGAGAAGCAATTAAACTAAACCAGAAAATCTTTCCTGTTCATTTGATCTTGTCCTTAAATAGTTTACACATCAATTGAACTGGGAAGAGCTCATGGTGGTTTATGATGATTACTCCAGTAGGGGTCAGCGCCTAATGAGTTGGGTACTTATCTGTGACCCCAACAAGATGACTGTAAATGAACAGATAAGAGGACCAATGGGACTAGTTCTCCTGAAGCTGCCCACGGAATCAAGATAACAGAAGCCGATTAGTTAGGTAGACTGAAAAGTGGAAGCCGGTGGAGTTAAGTAGATTGAAACACCTAGGGTTTTTTAGTTAGAAATATAAGGTGCTTATCTTAGCTCTTGGAAGATTACAAAATGACTATTCCGTGTACTTTTTTTTTTTTTTTTGCACTGCACTCCTCTTCTTTCTTTACTCTATCTAAACCTGTGGTTCCTATTAAATTATCCCTTTCAGGCAGATATCTCCACTTATTACAAAAGTTGTGTGTCAGTGTCAGTCTAGTGGAGTGGTGCAATGAAGTTTCCATGCATCACAGAAACATTCTGAAAATGCCAAACAAATCTTAGAAAAAGTGCATTTGCAGAGTAAATAGATAAAATCATAATGACATACCCAAGGCATAATTAAAATTCTCAATAATAGGCAAACTAGAACAAGTAATATCTTCTTTCCCATTTACTAGCTTTATTAGTCAGGTGTGTGTGTGTGTGTGTGTGTGTGTGTGTGTGTGTGTGTGTGTTTGTTTTTGTTTTTGTTTTTTTGCTATGAGAATGTTGTGTGACAACCAAATCTCAGTGGCTTGTAGCAACAAACAGTGGTTTCCAGCCTGGGTTGAAGTTTGGCTATGGTTTGGTCCATCTTAGCTGGGCTCAGCTCAGCTCAGTTGGATCCAGGTCTGTTTCCTGTGTTTTCATTCCAAGACCCACGCTTAAGGAGCAACAGCTGCCTGGGGCATATTTTTCTCATTACAGAGGGCAAGCACTCGATAGGGCTGGTGGGAATTTGCTTAACTTCATCAACCCTCAAGCTAGGAATTGGCACATCGTCGCTCATTACTTGCATTCCAATTATCAAAGCAAATTGCATGGTCAAGTTCAAAGATGGGTAGAGGCATGCACTCTGCAGACTCTAGTGGAAGGAACTGCAAAGCCATAGAGAAAAGAGAGTTCTCTGAGAAGGAAGAGTTGGGAACACTAATTCAACCTCCCACAACATCCATGAAAAGAGCTAAATTCTGTCAAAATTCTTGTAGAGAAGTGTGTCAAAAGTCTTGACACGGTTTATAACCAAATCTGCTGACTTGTAGTCATTTTGGCAAAACAGAACTCTCAAGTTCTCAAACAAAACATCAATTGTTACTTTTATCACAGAAAGGGGTAACTCAGGTAGTAATCACACCAGAGTAGAAAAAGAAGTGCTGCTGAAGCTAAAATAAATTATTTGGGACAGGACCACCTAATCGCTACTAAGTGGTTTAATAAACAGGGTGTCTTCTTAGTTAGAAAGTTTGAAGTGAAGGGGTTAGCTCCTTGGCAGTTAATTTCAAAGATTAATATTCCCTTATCTCTTTTGGGTTATTTCAAAGAAGCTGGGAAGTTCCATGGGCTTGACACTATAGGCAGAGCCATTCCATCTCATACTACTTTCCTGGTGCCCTGTCAGAGAACAGATACGAGGAAGGTGGAGCAGGGATGAGCTGGACTGACATTGTGCATGCTCTTCCACACACCCTGGGGGATTTGCATCGCCTAAGACAGAGCTCATGAACTCAGATGCCTTCAGCTGGTAAATCTGTAATAGGGATGGGTGGGACTGGCTGGGTGTCAGGAAACAATTGCATAAGTACGAGAGTTGGAGGCAACTGACACTCAGCCTTGGTGTCAGGGGGACAACAGAGGGTAGTGAAGTCTCAGGTTACGTGGAGGGCACAGGCCTCACCTGGAAGAGGAGCCTTCTGTTAATTAGCTGTAGCTAACTGCCAAGTGCAAATGTGGGCCTATGTTGCCAGATATAATTTTTCAGGAGAAGCCAGAAATCTAGGCAAAAATCTTATTTTTGAATGTTAACAAGGATAATAAATTTGGAAGAAAGGAAAGAAGGAAGGAGAAAAGAAAGAAGGAGGTGAGAGGGAAGGAAGGAAGGAAGGAAGGAAGGAAGGAAGGAAGGAAGGAAGGAAGGAAGGAAGGAAGGGAGGGAAAGAGGGAGGGAGGGAGGGAGGAAGGGAGGGAGGGAGGGAGGAAGGAAGATGAGTCAAAGAAAAGTCGCTCATAAGTCAAGGATGGCTCAATGGCCCATCTGTTACCTCAGTGTATGAGATATGAGATGATACTTTTAACCCCTTGGAGAGCTGAGAACAGCAAGACCCTGGGGAGGGAAAGATATATTTACTCCCAAGTTCTTCTGGGTCAGACCATCACACCATACCCTTCTTATTTTGTAAGAAGTGACATGAATCCCATAAATAGCAAACCTGTATTCAAACGTAAATAAATAAATGCATTTTTAAAGCAAAGCGCTCAGGATCAAGTAATTATTCACTCCTATGAGTTACCCATGCAATGACTCCCAGGCATGTGGATAACAGAATTTAATATCAATATTTAATTTAGAACCCATTAGTTTAATAAAAAGAATGAGCACGTGTTTATGGAATGTCTGCTGTGGGTCAACACTATGCTAGGCACTGCATAGACTGAAAGATAAGGACAGGTTCCCCATGAGCTGGCACTCCAGGGGCCCCGGGGTATACAGAGTGACAACTGTCCAGAGGGCCAGCCTTGGCTCCACTCTTGTCTTACCTCACAGGCTGTGTCCTGAGCCATGGACTTAGTCTCTAAACCTCCCTTTCTTCATGGAAAGCTGAATATCCCTCAGATTTGCAGAAAGGAACTGTGATCATTTATTTAAAGTCCCACGTTCAATATTTGGTGCTCAATAAATGTTGGGAAAACTTTATAACATTTCTGTGCCCCAGTTTTCTCATCTACACAAGGGGATAATAATAGTTCCTGGCTCAGAATATTAACATGAGGAGTAGAAACAATAATGTACATATAGTGCTTAGAATGAAGTTTGACACACTACTTACTCAGTATACATAAATAGTAGCTATTATTATTTTAATACTTGATACTATTATTGTTATGTTAACTTCATTATGGGGGGAAATCTATCAACATTGTAATGGGTCCTCCATGTCCCAGATGAGATGAGATCTTTTTCATAAACAGAAATACTCTTTTAACTCACACCTTTTCCGTGGGTGGAAGTAGTAACTATGTGCTTTGGTTTACAATAGAGACATTGAGACCACCCTCTGTCTGGCTCTGCCAGTGTGCAGAGGGAGGTGACAACAATATCAGCCCTGGGGCCACTGAAAGCTTCTGGGGACAGAGGCCACATCTCTGTTGTCTTCTATTGTATCTGTAGGATCTGACCCATGGAAGATATTACTAGTATATGTGCCCATATACAGTAAACATGCACTCACACTCAAAATGAATGAATTAAGCTAAGGTAGAAGCAAATTCCGGGGCAGGGGGCAGTGAGCCTGGCCTTCACATGTCCTAATGGCCCTCTGCTCTGTATTTCTGGCATTGCATGAGAGCAGGACCCTTGGAGTCTTGGTGCATGCAGACCCTTGGGAGGGGGATGATGAGCTGAAGGATCAGAGGGAAGTCAAGGGAAGAGAAGAGCTAAGAAAAGAAACGAGCTCCCTAATTTTCTGTTACCCCGCTTCTCAGGTTGTAAATTGCATTCTTTTGGAAGGGTTGAAAATGAGCAAAGGCAATGGGCTGGATTCTTCAAGTTGTCTCTGAGGAAGAAGATAAATTTGTTTAGTCCCCAGTTTCCCCATTTAGAACAATATCATCCTATATAATAAAGAGCTAATATGCAAATGGTCGTCATGCCCTCACGCTGTCACACCATAATGGCTCAGACACTCAACACTGGGGAGAGAGGAATGGGGGCCAGCCAGGCACAAATGAGTTTGCGAGAGAGGAATGGGGACTAGCCAGGCACAAATGAGCTTGCAAGAGAGAGGAATGGGGACCAAGCAGGCTGCGACCCGGGGGAGGGACGAGCTGCTTGCCACATGGTCCTGGGTGCCAGCGGCTGTGCCTGTGCCTGTGGCCCAGGAGAGGAACAAACCGCCCGCCCCATGGTCCTGGGCACCTGCGGCTGCAGCCTGGGCGAAGCTGCCTGCCCATGGTCCCCTGCAGCTGTGGCCAGCCCGGCAAAACCAGCCCGGTTCCTGGGTGCCTGTGGCCGGCCAGAGGGAGGGAAGCCCAGGTCCTGGGTGCCTGTGACTGGCCAGAGGAGGGACTCCTGGGTCCCGGGTGTGGGGTGAGGCAGAGGCGGTTAGGGGTGATCAGGTCAGCAGGGGAGCAGTTAGGGGTGATCGGGCAGGCAGGCAGAGGGGTAAGGGGCAATCAGGCAGGCAGGCAGGCAGGCAAGCAGTTAGGAGCCAGTGGTCCAAGATTGCAAGAGACAGTCAGACATCCCCTGAGGGATCCTGGATTAGAGAGGGTGAGGGCCTACGGGATTCTCGTTATTGTCTAAAAGGCACTTGGAGATTTTTGGAAGAAAGGTGCTCTATACAAATGAATGCTTCTCATCACCCCTTGGGGTCTTTTCTCCTGGCAGTCAGGCAGCTTGTGCTGTAAATATTGGGGAAGAACAGGGGGAGAGAGAGAGCAGAATGGCAGTTTTCAGGTGGCTGCTTAATGGAAAGCCCCTCCTTCTCAAAAGGAAAAGCTGGTAGAAAGCTTTGTTTAATATGCACACAGCCCCCAGAACAGTGAGAGGAAATGAGTTGGGCCTAAGTGAGGCTTAGTTTGGGGAAGTTTTCGTGGAGAAGCAGAGATGCCCTCTGTTGCCTCCCTCCCATTACCTGGCTGAGACAGAGCTCCCCATGGCACATGGCCTGTTCTGGATCCTGAATCATGAGCAGCAGCTGAGTACACCATCCTTAGGCATCCGGTCAGCTCCTTTTCCTAGGGGCCTAGAAATTGTGTAACCTGCCCTGTGAGGGGATGGTGCAGGGTGTGTTGGAGGGTGAGGGTGGGTGGGTTTTTGAGCTGCTAAAGGCCAGCTAAAAGTGCTTGGAAAGTCAATCTTCAAAAAGTATCTGGGTCAGTGTCCATAAAACAAGCATGAATAAAGAGCTGGATTCAAACACAGGCACACACATGCATACACATTTTGGCACAATTGTTTGACTGAACACCAACACACACACACACACACACACACACACACACACACATATATATATATATATATACATATACATATATACATACTGTGAACACATATATGTACAGAGTGGCAGAAGGTTGTGTATTCAAGAAAGGGAGGGTGACATTATAAAGAGGTTTTATTATTTGCAACATATAGAGCTATTCAGCTCAAGGATTTTAGAAACAAACAATACATTTGGTCGAAATTAAAAAGACATTTTTAAATCAGTGTCTTGTACCAATGCACTTTGCGCATAGTTGGAACTCAATAGTTATTGTATGGATAGATGGTGGTAAGGAAGAAAGAAAGTAGGAGGGAGGGAGGAAATGTGGCTAATTTCAAAGCAGAAAAGGTTCTAGATAAGATGAGGTTGATCTTCAGTCAAATTTTTCTTCCTTCATCTTGACTCACCACAAAGAGGTAAGTTCACAAAGAGGTAAGTCCCCATCTAGAGTAAGGGAACTCTGGGTCCAGATGGCTAAGACACAGTATTTTCTCTATGTCCTGCTCCATTCTAGAATGTTTTCTGTCTCTCTGAGGTTGGGGGATAGCAGAGCCTTTGCTTCAAGGGGTGGCCAGGTAACCAGCAGGCTCAGAGAGGGAAGAGGCCTGGCCCGGGAGCCTGCACAGCAGGTCCAAAACTCTGGAACTAGAGAGCGCAGCTTTCTGTCCAGGAGCTCTGGGCTGTTCCTAAGCCTCTGTTATTTGGTTTGTTTCTCTTTTGCTCCTTCTCGCTATTTGGTTAGGTTTTTTGTTTATTTTTAACATTTCAGCTTCTCTCAGTTGTTCTAAGGAAAACAAAAATCACTTCTGTCCACACAAAAACATATCCACACACCAATGAATTCAAGGGGACACAACTCCCTCTCAGAAGAGGTGTGGTAACAGCAGTGAGCATCCAAACAGAACCCCGGGCCTGAAAGGAAGACAAACCCTGAGGGACAGAGCTTTTCAGTGAGCTATTGCTTCCTTCCTTGATAGTTTCCTTCCTGGAGAGTTGCTAAAGCCTACAATAGACTGGACTTTTTAAAAACAAGGGTGGCAGTGCTTCTATAAGGAGTCCCCAAAAATATGAGGGAGTTTTCAAACAGATGCAAGAAAATGCAAGGCTAGGCCAAAAAAAAAAGAAAGAAAGAAAGAAAGAAAGAAAGAAAGAAAGAAAGAAAGAAAGAAAGAAAGAAAGAAAAATAAAAGAAAAATCTAAGAGTCAATGCCAATCCTAACCCAGCCCACCAACATGGGCTGCAAAAACACAGATACCGGCCAGAAGGCATGATCCTCCAGCAGCCATAAAGCAAAGGTGAGAGTGAGATGGACCACACAGCATGTACTCTTTTGACAAACATTTCTTGGGAATAATAAGAACAGGAAAAAAAGGACAATTATTTTTTCAGAAACCAAGAAGCCAAGTGTCTGACAGCATTTTCATGGTCCCTAAGGGGCACCTGTTTCCACAGCAACCACAACTTAGGAAGATGCTGCCTTCAAGTTAACTACCTCAGGAAGATATTTACTGTGGGCTATCAATTCTGGATGGGCACATTCTGAGTCAGAAACCTCACTGAGACTTATGGAGGTTGAGGAAATTGATTCTCTGGTAACACATGGAGGCAGCTGTCAGCACCAATCCTGAACTCCACCTTGGTGACTTCTTGCTGAGTTCTTGTAACTTCTGTCCTCCCTGAACCTAGGTCCTCATTTCGCAACCTCCACCTGATGGTGACAATGATGATGACAATGTCAATCGTTGACAATGATGACAGTGATGATGATGATGACAATGATAAAGATGATAATGAGGATGGCAAATGATGATGACAATGATAGCAATAATGCTGATGAAAATAACAGCAATCATAACAAAAAATGAACATATTACTTTTTAACCACTTGCCATTATGTATTAAACACTGCACTTAAATCTTTTACTTAACATTATACATTAAGTTATTTGTTATTCTTTTGATACTGAAAATTATAAGTTATATTTGGATGATACTATAATTAATTTAGTAAGTGACTTGTTAGACATTTAGGCTGTGATTTTCTTTGGGGGGATATGATAAATAACATTTTGAAACTATATTTTATAAGCAACTATTATTTCACTTTTTTGTCAGTTTTCTATATAGAGTTCTAATTCATAGGGACTAGATGTCAGGGTCAAAGAATATTAACATTTAAATTATTGAGGCACATTATTCAACTGTTTCCTAGAAAAATTATACCTATTACAACTGACCTTTGTGAGAAGGGCCCTGCTTTGGTTCCATACTTTCTTGGGTGCCTCTCTGGCCTTTCTTGAGCCACGACACTTCCTATAGGTCAAAGATTCCATGAGTCAAGGGGGAACCCATGACCTCTGACTTTCTACATCATGCTGCAAGTGCCTGCGGTCTTGGAGTTGCCTACCTCAGTGAGCCACATATGCTTCTAGGGTTTCAGAGTCTCTCTCCTGAGGCCATGTTCTCAAAAGCAGACCTCAATTGCATTGTGCACAGCCCTATTTCTCTCTGTGAGATGGGTGGACACTGGGAAGACCTGGGATATACAGTCAGGGTGTCCACATGCATTGCATAAAGCCCCTCACAGTGCTGATGGAGCCAGGGGTGGGAAGAGTAGTAGGGAAGACTGGGGGCTGGGAGCCTGGGGCTCACTCTCCCTAGATCACCAAGTTCAATCCAAGGACTCCTGAGAGTCGAAGAATTATAAATTTATCCAAATCATTAGGAAGGTGTATTTCTCAAGTTAGGAAGATTGAAAATATTTAATTTAACAGTTTGTCAGCTCCTGTTTGTAACTTTTAAATATGTAGACAGATGGTATGTGGGCTTCCATTTATGCTCTTATCCTGGGCCCTGACCTTGTTAGGGGAGAACCAGGCATCAATTTCTACTGCTCCTTGCACATTTAAATGTGCTTTTTCACCAGCATTATGAATTACTAGAGGCCCTGTGCACAAAAGTTTGTGCACTCGGGGGGTCCCTCAGCCCGGCCTATGCCCTCTTGCAGTGTGGGACCCCTCAGAGGATGTCCACCCCAGTGGGGACCCTCACCCCATGGAGGTTTGGCCAGCCTGGGTGCTGTTTTCAGGCTGGCCACACCCCCTTTAGGGTGGGGGGTCCCCACTGGGGTGCCATTTTCAGGCTGGCCAAGCACTAAGCACTGTGGCGACGTAAGCTCCCAGCCTCTCCTTTTTTTCTTTTTTATTCTGGGATTTATTTACCTTCTATAATTGAAACTTTGTTGCCTTTAGTGGAGGTCTGCGGAAAGCTTGGCTTCCTCCATTGCCAGGAGCAACCCACTCCTGCTCGCTCCAGCTCTGTGGCCACGGCTGGCTGAAAGCAGGTATCTGGGGTTTGTTTACCTTCTATAATTGAAACTTTGTTGCTTTCAGTGGAGCTCAGAGGCCGCGGCAGGCAGGGAACCTTGGCTTCCTCCATCACTGGAGCAAGCAAGCCTCCTGCTCGCTCCAGCTCCGTGGCTGCCGGCCGCCATCTTGGTTGGGTTAATTTGCATATAGTCACTCTAATTGGCTGGTGGGTGTGGCTTAAGGTGTAGCGAAAGTACGGTCAATTTGCATGTTTGTCTTTTATTAGTATAGGATGATTATCCTCTGCTTATTTGGATGGCAAAAAACAGTATAGTAATCTCCCCTTATCCATTGAGGATACGTTCCAAGACTTCCAGTGGATGTCTGACACCCTGGATAGTACTGAACCCTACATATACTATACTAGAGGCCCAGTGCATGAAATTCATGCACGGAAGGTGGTCTCCCTTTAGCCTGGCCTGCAACATCACAAGCATTCCATGCCTGGCCTGGCCAGAGGCCCCCCACATTCTGTGCCCGCTGTCCAGAGGCCCTCCGCGGCTGGAGTGGAATGCTTGCCTCATCACCACAGCGACGAAGCAAGCATTCCACCAGGCTGCTCATACTGCCCACTCTCAGTGTCCACCTTCCCCACCCCCCTCGGGACTGGGGGACTCTGGTGGAGCTGAGAGGACTGGGCACTGCCATCTTGTGCGTATGGGTGCTGCTATCTTTGTGACGAAGTGATGGTTAATTTGCATATTGCCCTTTTATTAGTTAGGTTTTTTCCTATATATACATACTTTCTCACTTAAAGAAAGCATACTAAGGCTTTGTGTGTGTGTGTGTGTGTGTGTGTGTGTGTGTGTGTGTGTGTGTGATTTCCAAATTGCCAGCCTCACCACTCTTATGCTTTGGGGTCGTTATTCAGTAAAATAAGAATGACTGGAACACAAGCACTGTGATACTGAAACAGTTTATTTCATAACCGAGGCAGCTTCTAAATGTCCAATGGGTGGGGAAAGTCTACAGCATTGAGATGCTGACACGTCCCAGTGGGACAGAATGGGATGGCTGGAGATTTCATAATGCTACTCAGAACTACACACAATTTAAAACTTGAAAATTCTTTATTTCTGGAATTAGCCATTTAATATTTCTAACAGCAGTTGACCTCAGGTAACTGAAACCACAGAAAGTGAAACTGCAGATAAGGGGCAGACTACTATACCTCATGCTTTCTTTAATCTGCATTTTAAACATAATGGACCATTTATATTTTTAATTTGATAATGATTTAAGTCTTTGTTTATCTGCTGGGGCCTCAAAGTTTTTATTAGAAGTCTGTGAAGACTATCTCTAAATTAAGGATGGTAACCTCTGTACATTTAACACTTAATCTAGAACTCAGTATCTCTGAACTGTCTGTCCAATCCCTACCCATAGGGAAGACCTCTTGTGTCCAGCGGGACAGAAGACGGTGACAGCAAGAGAGCAGTGAGTGTAATCTGAGAGAGCTCTGGGGGCCTGGTGTGATTACAGTATTTAAGTGGGAGTCACTAAAACACAGAGGGACCCAGAGCCAACCAAAATCAGGAAGATGAAAGCAAAGAAGACCAAAGTAGAACATTCTGAGAACGTTCTGAGACATCACTGTTTTTTGGTTTGCCATTTACAAATCCCTGGATTGGTGAGCCCTAGATTCACATAAGGGTCTGGCTAATGGGCATGTCCTAGTATTCAATAAGTGCACGAAGAATTGAAATCTTGAACTCAGCTGTAGTCTAACTGAATTGAATGTCCAAAAGCAGAGTCAACCCTTCTCCTAAAATCATCTCCACTCAACAAGGAGGTGACCTTGTTATACCACAAACAACAAAGTCACCACCTCAGGGGCCTTCATCCCAGTGTCTTATTCAAACACTCAGGCAGAATCTAATCATTTATTTCAGATAGTTGGCCAGTAAATGCTTTAATTACAAGTTGAAAGGAATAAAATAAAATCATCTGGTGGAATGATTTTAATTAGAATTTAGTGAGTTGGGCAAGCAATTAGTGCATCTAAGAATGGAGGCTATATGCACATATTTGTCTCCATTGAGATTCAATGACTTAAATGAATATTTGACTCAGATTCCTCAAGTTAACAAAGGTCATAATAATGGTTCTAGTAATAATGTAGCTGTACCAATAAAAAAACGATCAAAACTACAACTTTTTCCATGTCCTTCCCAATCCCAATGGGAAGACTTCATGGCAATGCCACCAGCCTTAGTTTTAGGACAAGTCATGAAATTTTTAAGAGTCTTGATAGTATTGATTAATTTTAAATTAAAACATAGGAGAAGAGGGAAGAGTGAAGGAAGAGAAAGGGAACCATCATGTTTGAATACCTGCTACCTGCCAAGCACTGCATAAGGAGTTTATGTACATCATCTCCTCCCTTTCCCCTTGTACCAGACTATGTGGAGGGTGTTATTATAGATGCAACAACAATAATAATAATAATAGTAATAATAATAAAAACTGAGGCCCAGATTTGGAGTCCCTTAAATATAAAGGATTTTATCTTAACTCCAAAAAGAAAAACAACAGAGTTCTCTTGAAAGAGCCTGATTTCTACATCTCAGTTGTGATCTCATTCTCCAACTGGGAGGTGAGAGCTACAGGAGCTAAGAGTGAGGCTGGTTCTTCTCAGGGGCCAAGCAGGTGCCACACCACTGGTTCTCAATCTCTGCTGCACGCTGGCCTCACTGGGGCACTCCAAAGAATACTGATGCTGAGCTTCCTCCCCTGGACTTTCTGATTTCACTGGGGTAGCCATTTTGTGAAGCTCCTCAGAGAATCACCAGGTAGCAGAGTGAAAGACCCCAGGCAGGGTCTCTTATGGGCATTGGGATTTTGGCCAGAAAAATTAATCTGAGTCTTAATTATCTATACAGTGAAGATAAGGAGAAAGACCTGGCTGAGCTAGAGTAAATTTTTTTGCGTTCCTACCATGCCTAGCAAATAATATTTACCAATCTATATATATAAAAGCCTAATATGCAAAGTGCCTCCTCAGGAGTTTGACTGGGAGACTGGGAGTTTGATCATTGCTATGATGTGCACTGACCACCAGGGGGGAGAACAAAGGAAGGCCCTGGCCAGCAGCTGGAAGGAGGGCCCCAGCCAGCAGCTGGAAGGAAGGCCCCGGCCAACAGCCAGAAGGTCCCGATCTGCCCTGATCGCCACCCAGGCTTAGGGACCCTACCTGTGCACAAATTTCGTGCACCAGGCCTCTAGTAGTGATAATTATTTGTTTAAATCATGTGATCTTTGAAGGCAGAGCCCATGTCTCTCTGAATCTCTAGCTGCAGTACCCGGAATATAGGGCCAACTCAGTTTGTCCAGTAATTGATTCTCCTGTCCCTGGATTTTCCTATACTAGAGCCACTGCATAAAAGGAGTTTACACTCTATACCTCTTAAAATGCCATAAGCATCATCATCACTCAACAACTTGGTCCAGTGTTGCCTTGTTAATAGATCTTCCAGAAAATGAAAGCAAATAGGTTTGGAGTATATTACTGGCTAGAGTCCCCATTTTGAAGAGTTACAGGGAATATTAGCAAAATCAATTCTTCAAAAAATTTCTGCAGCAATAAAATCCGTTTAACATTGTGTATACCAGCATATTCCAAATTATATTTTTCCTAAGTATTTTTAATGGAACACCTTTTAGTATCTAATGGAATTAACATTTTATGGAACTCTGTCTGAGGAACTTCACCTACTTTAAATTGGGTAGTAAAAAGATGTTCAAAGGAAAGAAACCAGTGAAATGGCTGGCCACCGGGGCCAGACCTTGCAAAGTGGCTATCATTTGAGAGAGATTGGCAATCAGCTTTCAAATTGAGACATTTGATTTCAACCGCTTTCCTCTAGCTTCAGAAATTTCAAAGTGAAATAATACAGCCAGGTATTACTTTAGAAACTATGAAAGCTTTTCACCAAATAGTTCCCACTCTGCCTTCTGGGCACACAGTAGGATTGTGGCTCTCTTGGGGCAAGGTGGGGGCAATTGACTACCATGTAATGAGTTGTGAATGAAACTGAGCATATGTCGCTTTCAGGCAAAAGCACTTGACTGCTGATGTGTGTTCTCCAGAGCTATCTTTCTACCTGGAATGGCCCCCAGTGACATTCAAGAAGGGGGGGAGGAGGGAGGAGGAGGAGAAAGGAGGTGAGAAGGAAGGAAGGAAGAAAGGGAGGAAGAAAGGGAGGAAGGGAAGGAGGGAGGGAGGAAAAGAAAGTCTCACAAGAAGCAGAGCCCACCTGCTGACTTGCAATGGACATGTCAAATAAACAAGAAATAAGCTTTCAATGTTTAAGCCACTGAGGTTTAGATGTTGTTGCCGCAGCATAACTTAGCTTAACCAGTCTGATTTAAGAGTCAAGTCAGAGAATACATATTGAATATCTATCATAGTTCCTGGCTCATAGTAGATTTCAATAAATGAAAAGTTTTTATTTTCTAAAATGGGGAGAAGGGAGATGACTTATAGCACACATTTGAACACTGGTCACTCCATCCTGAAGATCAGGACACAGGAGAACAATTGTTCTCCTGACACAGAAGAACAACCACACATCAGAAGGTATGTACAGAGCATTAGATCCAAAGTAGTTGACATAATTTCTGTTTGGGGGGGTCTACTTATTTATTTATTTTTTCCTTCCTTCCTTTCTTCCTCCCAACTCTCCCCCTCTTCTCTCTCTTTCTCTCTCTCTCTCTCTCTCTCTCTCTCTCTCTGCATAATAGGCTCCTATAAAATGGTTAATAAACTGGATTAAATTTCATACCTTGGATATCAGCTAACCTGCTTTTCCTTAGAGCAAAGTGAAAAGGGGCCACAGGGCAGACACCAAAGGCCTCAAGTGGCAGAAAGGACCCTGACTCTTTCTGATGCTCCTCCCACCGCCAAGCCTCCCTCTCTTCCTTTCTTCCCTTTTAAATGGTTCTGGACTTAGCGTGTTGTGGTTTTATTTTTGTCCCATTTACATAATTAGCTGCATTTTAACCCCTGACATAGGATGACAGCCCAGCCCTTGTTTGCATAAGCTTATGAGCACAAACTGGAAATGTTTCTCATTAACAGTTGCTCCGAATCTCAGAGGAAGGTGAGCTCAGCTGAGGAGGGTTCAGTAATGTTGGCTCATTGTGCAGGCACTCGACCTGCATTTCTTCCCCATTGGGGAGTGAAAGGAAACCTTTGTTTTCTTAACATGGGGCACAGGCTCATAAAGCACAGGCTGCTTCCACTGGAGTCAGGGTAGCCAAACCTACCTCCCTGCCTCCCAGTTTCCTTTCCCTGCTTTGGAGGTCTCAGATCTGCACCCGCAGATTCGGCTCAGCTGCAGTTACTTCTTCCGATTAAGGACCAAGGAACCAGGAGATCATGGGAACTCTGGCTCTGGATCAGGGCCTGCCCTCAAGCAGCTGACCAGTGGGCTTCTGAGAGTCCCAGGCTCACTGCTGACTTGTTTCAGTTCTAGAAACAGAGTCTATATCTCATTATGGGCCACCACCCTGAGCCAGCTTTTTCTGATAAACTCTACTTCCTTCCTGGGCCAGCCTTACCCAAGTGAGACTGGACCTAGTCCAGTGCCCAACTCCTCCTGGGCTGTACCCCACCCCTCTGCGGTGTTTAAGTAAGCTAAGGGAGGCAATATGGGCACATTGATTCAAAGATAAATAAGTAAATGACCCCCCAAAATATGGTGCATTCATAAAACAAAAATAATAAAGATGATCCTCAAAGAACCAAATTTTATGAAACAGTATTTCATGGGACCGATGTCATCCAAATTCCTTATGCACTACTAGATATTGAAGTGCTCTTCTTCTCCTCAGTGAGGCTAAGATCAGCTCCCTGGTGAGGCTGTTGGAAGAGTCAGAGAAAAGGTATGAAGAACACTAGCCCAGTGCCTGGTCTCATTGTATTATTGTCGTTGTCCCTGGGGTTGCATATACCATAATCAGGGCATGGGACATCAGCTAACCCTGCTGTTTCTCAGAACAAAGTGAAAATGGGCCACTGGGCAGACACCAAAGGCTCCAAGTTGCAGGGAGGAGCCTTGCATTTGCCTCTGTATTTCCCACACAGATGCGTCTTCATGGCTGCACTGCAAGGGATACAGAAGAGATTCTCTTAGCTGCGGGTCTCTGCCTTAGGCTGTCATTTGGTTCAATGATCCCACAGAAGGGCAGGAGGCAGAGCCTGCAGAGAGATATCCTATGAGATTAGTATCTCTTCCCAGGTCTACCCAGCTGCTCCACCTTTTCTGAACACTAGTTACCTTCAGGGCATCACAAAGCCTCAAAATAAAATAATCTCCAATTGAATAAAAATCCCCAAGGCAGGTAATGCTGTAGACTTTTCTGTGAGGTCAAAGCTGCTAGCAGCCAAGTGTACCTTCTGCCTTCAAGTGTGATTCTGTCTGGGCTTAGCCGGATGAAGAAGTAAAATGCAGAAACCTGTGCGTTGTTTGTATAACCCTAGTCGATTCCACAGCAATCATTGTCTGGGTTAGCTAATGGCAGGGTACGAGGACCTCCTACTGAGATTCCATTACCTTGTAATTTTCAGCTTGTTCACTGTTGCAATAAAGCCCCTCTGTCTTCTAATTCCCCAGCATTCACGTCTCATCTTCTCAAGAACTGGAGTATGTAAGATGCTTTCTGCTGGGGATTCATTGAGATAAGTTATTGAAGTCAAGCAGAGAGGCAGGCTTCCAGCACTGGGCTATTCATTCCGCAATTTATGTTCGTGCTTCCTTTCAAATGTCTAATGGTATCACAACAATGTGCTTTCTATATATTTAAAAATTCATGTTTCTTGTGCAATGAAGGTGGATGGGTGAGAAACTCCTTCCCTACACACACACACACACACACACACACACACACACTTGGAGCTCATTAACCATAGGAGCTTGGAACAGCAGACTCATTTTGTTGTAATTTCTAAGGGGCTGAGATGCTACAGTTTGTTATTCAAAGCCCTTTGGTGAGGAGGAGTACCGGTGTTTACATATGCTCAGTAACCTGGCTCAGCACTCGGGCCATGTGACTGTCTACCAAATGATCATTCTTTCTTGTTCTTTGGTCTCTGAGATATGGCCCTTCTCTCCTCTCTGTGTACGCAGCTCCCACCCCAGTTCTGGGCCTTATTTAAGTTGTCATCTCATCGGTGTCTGTGGGGAGCCGGCACGGCCATGGCATACTCATGCCAGCTCAGCCTGGTTCAGTGACCCTGAGTGGGGGCGATGAGAGGCTTAGAAAAGACAGACAAGAGAATGAAAGCTGGGTCTTGGTGAGACACTGCTCCTCTGATGGACAACGCCAGCACCCACAAACCGTGTCTTTATTTTATAGCAGATGCCACGAGGCAAAGTAAGGGCGTGATCAAGATGTTTACAACATTCTCATGGGTTTCAATCCTACTCAACTACATGCACCTGAACTCTATCGCTCAAGCATGTGGGGTCAAGTGTTCGGACCATAGGTTCAAGCTCACAACTACGGCTGTTGGCTATAATTGTGCTGGGAAGGCTCTGCCCTCCAAGCTGGGACTTGTAGTGGCCACGAGAGGACTGTGCCCTCTCATTAGTCCAAGGCTTGAACCTGTCCAAACACTGTAGCCGCGCACCACAGGTCTCCATGCCCATAACCCCTCTCCCACTCAACCCAGCTCACTGCCACCCTTCTGGTCCTCCCAGAAAATGATTTTCTCAAAGTTTCCACTACAGGAGGCCCTTGTAATTGCCAATGAGAGAAGCAAAGGGAAATATCTCATGGTGGGATTAGGCCCAACCTCTCTGTCTCTCCCTGAAATTCAGCAGCACAGGTAGTGAGAGCTGCCCCTGAGGGGTCCCAGGGAGGCTCAACTCACTGCCCTCCTTCACATAAGACAGGAGGACCAAGGAACAGGGAGATCGTTAGAACTCACTGCCAGGTTCTAACATACGACATGTGGAGTATGATTTAATGAGTGAAGGTTCTAAAGCACAAATTATTCAAACACATGGATGCTATGACCCTCCTCCTATTGAGAAATAAGGTCCAGGCCCTCACTATGAATTGAGGAGGGCTTGTGACTGCTTTGGCTCCAGGTGGATGGCAAAGGTGACCTTACGTATCTTCTGATGACCTCAACTTGCACTTAGAACTCTGAGACTCCATGTAAGAAGTTCAATCACCAGAGGCCACCTTGTCATTAGGAAGCCCAAGCCACATGGAGAGGCCATATGCACGTGTTCTAGTTGACAGTCTCAGCTGAGCCCAGCCTCTGAGTCATCCTTTCACAGGCACCAGACTTGTGAATACAGAAGCCTCCAGACGATTCCAGCCCCCAACCTTTGGCATCCCTCTCAGCCATCTGAAACTCTCAGCTGAGGCCCGGACATCATGGAGCAGAGACAAGACATCCTCGTCGTATCTGTCCAAAAGCATGCCTCACAGACCTAAAAGTATAATAGAAGGTTGTGATTTTAGGCTATCGAATGTGGGACGGTTGCCTGCACAGCAGTAGTTAACCACAAAGGAGATGATAAAATTCCTCTCCCAGCCTTCTCCAAAGAATTTTTCTTCCCGTCTTTTGGGTGCCTGAAAAAGCGCTGCCCCTCTCCCCCCGCCCCCCAAAGATTCAAGAGGGGAAAAGCCCAGGAATTTTATTGTTCAGATTGTTTTGTCCTTTGGCAGGGGATGAGAAGCCTGGGTCCTTGGCACTCAGGGCAGGTGCACTTGGGTGAGCAGCTGAATGGAGAGGAGGCTTGAGGCACAGAGCAGCGGCCAGGGATGAAGACTGCAGCACTTCTGTGGAGGGCCCTGGCAGCTGATGCTGGAGCAGAAGGCCTGGCCTGGGCTGTGGGTGCAGAGGGAGAAAGCTGGGCTAGCACAGTGATAGGAGGGAGTCATCATGCAGTCAGCAGCCAAGGTCAATATCATCACCCAAATACATCAGGCTCCATGCAGCTTTTGGTATAACATATTCTAGAAATTCTTATTTCAACTCAGTTTTATTCACCTAACAAGTACCCAGTATCCATGAAACAGGAGGCTAGGTGTGGGAGGGAAATATACAAATGAGGAAGATGCTGTAACTTCAAGTCTGGGGAAATCCTTCTGCGTCCTGTATATACTGTCTCCCTGAACCTTAGCTAAGCCATTTAAATTAATTATTTTTCACATATATATTTTTATTGATTTCAGAGAGGAAGGGAGAGGGAGAGAGAAGATAGAAACATCAATGATGAGAAAGAATCATTGATTGGCTGCCTCCTGCATGCCCCCCACTGGGGATGGAGCCTGCAACCTGGGCACGTGCCCACGACCAGAATTGAACCTGGGACCCTTCAGTCTATAGGCTGACAGCTCTATCCACTGAGCCAAACCGGCCAGGGCCTTAGCTAAGCCATTTAGAATTACAGCAAGCCTGTCCAGAATTGGAGCCACAGGAAGGCAAACACACCTTCCACTTTACCATTTTGCTATTTTGGGGGGTCTCTTCCTTTAGAAGGGAGGGGTGAGCCTGTCCCCTCCCTGTACATCATGCTCAGAGGAGAGCAGA
This sequence comes from Myotis lucifugus, assembly GCF_000147115.1. Taxonomy (NCBI): domain Eukaryota; kingdom Metazoa; phylum Chordata; class Mammalia; order Chiroptera; family Vespertilionidae; genus Myotis; species Myotis lucifugus. Next base: position 3,969,708 of record NW_005871093.1, on the reverse strand, counting down.
CGGGCTCTGAGCATAATAAACACGTCCTCCAAAGGGAACCTCGGCAACACCCTCTGGCTTATCCCACTGCTTTGCCAGCTGGCTGTAGAGGAGAGCCTGGAAAAGCCTCGTTAAACCACACAAAGCCGGCCTAAGAAGCGACAAAGTGGGTTGCAGCTGCCTCTTGAGCCGGCTGCGCCTGATTGCCTGTGATCTGCTCCACTCAGCCTGCGGCCGGCGCCTGCTGACACAGCCTGTTGTGTTGGAGACCTTATTACTGCAAATTCCCTTTCCACCCCACAGATTCCTCGGAAATTGCAAACATGTCTGTCTTGGGCCAGCCTGCCTGGAAAGGTCACCGCAGCAGCTACTGGGCCCCACTGTCACTTCACTCATTCACGCACATGCAAACCTTAAATACTCAAGGTCAAAACAGTGACTGGCTGCTGCTTAATCCTGGCCAGACCCGGGCTGGGCCCTATGCAGAGACTGACAAGGCTTCATCCCACAAAGCTGGGCCTCTCAAATATTCCCAGAGATTCTAATTTAATTGCTCGAGCCCCTGGAAGCTGTATCTTTAAAAGCTCCCTGGTTGATATAATGTGAAGTAAGGTTGAGAACGGCTGCCTTGGTAAGTGGGGCTAATACTGGTTGAGCGCCTGTTATATGCCAGGTCCTGCAGACTACAAATACTATCAACTTTCTTGTTTCACTGGTAAACCAGCTATTAGTGAGGGATTTCCTTTTTGGAGGAGGAAGAAAATTAAAGTTTAGAGAAGTTAAAAGTAATTTTCTCCTACTACGCACTAGAATGACTGAGATGAAAAAGATGGACATGTTGGGGAGAAAGCAAGGCAAAGGGAACTTTCACCCATTGCTGGTGGGAATGCGAAATGGTACAGCCACTCTGGAAAACATTTTGGTCATTTCTTATAGAACGAAGCATATATTTCTCATATAACCCAGAATTCCACTCTGGGTACTTGCCCAAAAGAAATAAAGACACATGCCCACACGGAGATTTGTACTTGAATGTTCCTAGCAGCTTTATAGCCAGAAACCAACCTACATCTCCATCAACCAGTGAATGAATAGGCCAGTCTTGCTGCATCCATCCAGCAGAATGCTACTCAGTAATACAGAACAGCGCTGATGCGTGCAAACGTGCATGAATTTTAAAAAACATATGCTGGGTGGCAAAGAAAAATAAAGCCAAAAGTAAAGGAATATATTCTGAGTAATTGTATTTGTATTAGTTCTAGAATGGGCAAACTCATCTACTGTGGCAGAAGGTGGACTAATGTTGGGTGTTGAGTGTGGTGATGGCCAAAGGCCAGGAGGTTACTTTTTAGGGTGACATAAAAATGTTCTCCATCATGACCTTCTTGGTGGTTATGAAAGTAATAAATTTGATAAAACTCATCAAACTTTATACTTAATATGGCTGCATTTTATTGTTTATACATTGTACCTCAAAAAAGTTGATATAAAAATAATTTGGGAGGATGAAGCCAACATAGGATTGCAACAGTCCACGTGACCCTGAAGCTTCCAGTGTTGTCCCCAGGAGGCCGTGGGAGGCCAGCATCTCCCAGAAGGGACAGCCCATTGATGGTTTACTCTGGATGGAATTAGAAGATGACAAGAGAAAAATTCTGTGATATCCTAAATTAAATTATAGCAGGCCAGAGTATGGGAGGAGGAGACAGCAGAAGTTAATCAGTTAACAGAGCTGTGGGTCAAAATTAACCAAAGATACACAATTAACTCACGTCCCTGAATGTATGTTTTAAACTTTGAATTAACTTCCAGGTGGCTATTTCCATGATTATCTAGAGAGAATAGCTGACCACCAGACACCACCACATCCTGCTTGTGTAGGGCCTTTCTGGACTGTTGCCCGTAACCAACCCCAAATCAGCAAGCACTTCTACCTTATGGGCTATGATCTATCCCAGACCTGCTCCCACTTCACCTTCTCCTGCCCACTTTGTCCATAGCCAATACAAAGATTTCAAAACAACTTACATCTTTCTTCCCAAAACTTATTGTATAAAAGTGCCCAGCTCATCCTCAGACAATGGGCATGTTTCTCTTCTCCATCTAGCCCTGCTGTTGGTGGTTTAAACTGCATCCCAAGACCTTTTTTAAAAAAAAATATATTTTATTGATCTTTTACAGAGAGGAAGGGAGAGGGATAGAGAGTCAGAAATATCGATGAGAGAGAAACATCGATCAGCTGTCTCCCTCACACCTCCCACCGGGGATGTGCCCACAACCAAGGTACATGCCCTTGACCGGAATCGAACCTGGGACCTTTCAGTCCGCAGGCCGACACTCTATCCACTGAGCCAAACCGGTTATGGCCCAAGACTTTTTATATCCCTTTTCTGGATAGCATATGGCTCAATAAACCCTCTCTTTCAGAAAAATGTTTGACCTTGAAGGTCTTTGTCTAACAAAGCAAACAGGGGCTGTGCTCTGAGGGAGAGGAGGTAGACTACAGTGCTCCTGACTTCTCCATGTGACAAGCACTCTGAGTTTGTCCACTTGTCCTTATGTCTCCTACCATCCCTTTCCTCTCACCAGAAAGAAGAACAGAGTTTCAATCCTGGAAGCTAAAATAGCTTTTATCAGGGGCAGTAGAAAAGTTCCCAAATTGAATCCCCTGGGGCAGTGGTCAGCAAACCGTGGCTTGCGAGTCACATGCGGCTCTTTGGCCCCGTGGCATGGGCCACGAAGTCTCAATTTCACTCTACGTGCAATTTTTGTGAAAGAGCCACACTCAGGGGGCCAGTTTGCCAACCACTGCCCTGGGGGAGCTTGCTAAAACTATCGATTCCTGACCTCCCTCACTTCCAGATTCACCCAAACAGATCCACAGAAATGAGATTTAACATCATTTTTAAATAGCTTCCAAGTGATTCTGATAATCTGGGGGCCACTTTTCCTCCCAGCTCAGCTGTATTGCACACAGACATGCATTGCCTCAGGGATATTCTTAGTTTTCTCACCAACCTCAGTAACATTTGAGCTTGGAGAGTTTTCTATGGCCAACTTCTAAACAAGTCCCATGAGTCTCCCTCTGAGCTGTCACCGCTGCCATTGTATAAATAGCCTCTCTGGTCAAATGCTGGTGATCAAGATTCATGGCACCAGCAGTATTTCCCCCAGGGAGACTGCCAGGGACATAGTCTCTGCTATGTATCCCTTCCCTTTTTAAGAAATTAAATAAAAATCATAAGCAGATTATATCAAGCAGAGAACCTTAAATCATATATTGTTATACATAAAGGAAGTGTGCTCTTAGAGCCTTCGTGTATTTCTGGGAGAATCAGATTAGTGTAGGTAAAATTATAGACCTGGAGGATCGCTGTTGACATTCAGGTTCATGAAGCTGTTTTATGAAGAGCACATCATGACAATTCTTTGTGCAGAGCTGTGTTTCCCCAGGGTTTCCTGCATGCAAAGCAGCAGAAGGCATGTAACAGCAAGCAAGGAGAAGGCTTTCTAACTTCTCAGCTGTAGGGTCTGCCATTGTCACACACCTATGACCTGATACTTACTGATAAACTTACAAAGTCTCCTTAGATCCTACACCCTAAGAGAGCTTTGCAAGCAAAACCACTCAGGTGGCTCTGCAGATCTAGGAAAAGGAGGCAAGAAACCCAGACTAAATGGATCTAACCTCCATCTGACAAGACCACTTTCAAAGGGAATATGATTAAAATATATGCTGATGCACATCACCATTGCTTTTAGGGTGAAGACAGACTCCTTTACAAGACCTGTCTGAATAAACTCCAGATTACCTCTCCAAACTTATCTCATAGTCTAATTCTCTTCTCTCATCTTTAGACAGATGGGCCTTTTAGCCTCTCCTGCCCCAGGGCCTTTGCTCATGCTCCTACCAGCTCCTGAAAATTTCCTTTCTTCCTTCTTCATACAACTAACTTTTATTCATATTTGAGATACAAAATTTTTCTTTTTAAAAAAACCTTTATTGTTGAAAGTATTACATATGCCCCCCCCCCCTTTTTTTCCCTATTGACCTCTTCTACTGGGCTTCCACCTCCTGGTCCCCACCTCAGGTCTTCACCACACTATTGTCTGTGTCCATAGGTTATGAATATATGCATACAAGTTCTTTGGTTGATCTCTTCCCACTCATCCACCCATCCACCCCTACCTTCCCTCTGAGATTCAACAGTCTGTTTCCATGTTTCTATGTCTCTGGATCTGTTTTGTTCCTTAGTTTATTTTGTTCACTAGATTCCACATATGAGTGAGATCATGTGATACTTGTCTTTCTCTGACTGGCTTATTTGGCTTAGCTTAATACTCTTCAGGTCCCTCCATGCTGTCTCAAGAGGTAAGAGGTCCTTCTTTTTTACTGCATTTAAGCATCCCTTCTTCCTGGGCAGCTTCCTCTTACCTTTCTGTGTCCAAACCTCGATTGTAATGATTCACACATTGTATAATCCCCTTTGTAGCAATGATCATAATTGTGATCTTGTAATTGTTTGTGTGGTTGTTTGACAAAACTCCATCAGGGCAGAAACTTCAGTCATTTCTTCTTTCTCTCTAGAACCTCAGTATATAGATGGGCAAATAGATCCACAAAAATATTTGTTTAAGAAAAAATAAATGAATGAATGAATGAATGAATGAGCACCAAGTGCAAATCCCTCATCTTGAAGATGAGGTCACCCAAACCCAGTGAGGTAGGAACCTGCTGCAAGTTAGTGACTGAGCTGAGACCAGGACTAAGAGTCTTACAACCCTGAGCCCAGATCTCTCTCTCTAATGCTGCCTTTCTTTATAAATAAAATGATGATTCAGTTGACAAAAATAAAAAATAAAAAAATGAAAGCAAGCCAAAAGAAAATTAGAGAGTTTTCCACTCAATGGACCATCTTTGTGCTTGAAGAGAAAGGACAGTGCACAAAAGAAATCATGAAAAGAAGCAGGGGTATTATAAGCAAAGTACTTGCTATGAATAATAATGAACAAAAACATTCCTGCTTATTGTTTATCTAATTTTGAATTTTAATGAATAGCAGGGATGGTAATTACTCAATTCCTATGTTTATATAAAACCAACACATGAAACATCACAGTTCGATATTTATGAAGTGTCAGGTTCCCTTAAATACTCAGCTTTGCAATTAGAAGGGGAGCCTATTCATTAACATTTTAAACCAGATAAATAAAGAATAGAGTTGTTAATTATTCATTAAAATTTTAAAAACTGGAAATTATACACTCATCTTTGGGGTGTATCCATATCATTTAATTAACTATGAGTCAAAATGCTACTAAGAAGCATGTATCTACACACCTCAAAATTAGATGTAACACCTATTAGCAAATGGGATGATTTAATCAGGTTAACAATTCAGATTTATCTTCTATTTATATTAACAACACATTGCCAGATATCTCATGACTTAGAAAGAGCACAAGTTTTCAAGTCAATAGGAGCTGGGTTTCAATTATTTTTTTTTCTGAGTGACCTTTGGCTACTTGCTCACCCATACTGGAGTAATCCTCTATCCATAAGATGGTATTGTAATCTTACTTCACAGGGTTGTTGGGAGGCGTGAAAGGATGTGAAGTATGCACAATGATGGGCTCAGAGTCGATATCTGGTGAGTCCTGGTGAGTAGAACATTGCTCTGGCCCCAGCTCTGGCCCAGCCGTATGGAATAAACATCAGACTTTCTAAAAGCGATGCTCGGAAATCCAGTGAGAGGTCCAGATATCAAGAGCGGTCACCCACAAGCTGGAGGTATTTGAGCCTAGGAGGCTCTCTACATGAGAGTGTAGGGCTCTGTGGTGAAAGGCAGGGACCATGTGTGTTTAGCTCATCACTATATGCCCAGGGTATAGTAACCAGGATATAGCAAGTGTTCCTTGATATTTATGAATGAACAACTGTGTGACTATCCCTGTGGCACTCACGTCTCCGGAAGCTTTCTGCAATGCTCAGACTATCTCTCTTGTGCACAGGCACTTGTGTTCCCAGCTCTCTCCATCCTGCCAGGGTATTGGCACCCAGAGGAAGCCTGACTCAGAACCTTGTCAGCTGAGGCCTTTTCCTGATGGCTCCATGCCCCAGCGTTCCGGGACTACACTTCACTCCGTACCTCCTGTGTCTAGTTTTCAGATGAGTTTGGGAGCTGACAGCATCAAACAGTCCGTGCACTACTACTGCTCTGCTCATCTCAGAAAGTGCCATCCTCCTGAATCTCAGCACAGTGGCAGGGCCTGAAAGTTCAGTATTTGCCCTGCCCATGCCAAGTTTTGAGATGGGATAGCTTCATCCCCTGCCTGACTTGCTGTCCCTGTGTCATGATGTTAACTATGATTTTCTTGTCCCATGTCTCTACCAGGTTCAGAACTAGAGAAGACAAACATCTGTTGTTTAAGCACCCCCCAACCCCCTCCTCCACAAATGCATGCTACTTTGTCATGGCAGCCCTAACCGACTAATACAGGTACTGTTCTCCTCATTCATTTGGGCACATTTTGAGAAAGGAAATTAGAAGCTCTACAACACAATACAATGTATTTTATTTTATTTTTTTACCCAGACTGCCAATAAACTTGCTTACAGCCATAATTATATGTAGATAGCTGTGGTAAGTGAAGTTAGCACATCAAAACATGGGGATGAATATGGGTGGTTGAGCTCCAGGCCTCAGATACTCTTACCTATTCCAACGCCTATATCCTTTGCTCACAATACTGCCATCATCAAAGGTGCTTTTTAAACTTAGAGACCCTGAATCATCGATAAATTCAAAACTTGAATCGACCCTGTCATGCTGTGGCTAAGTGGGATGATCAAGTAAAGTTGAAAGTGTGAGCCAAGGCTTTTTAGGTACATGCAAATAAGGCTGTCGGACTTGCAGAACTCTGAGAGTTCCGTAAAATGTAGTATCCAAATAAGTAAAGGCTTTGCCCTCATCCTTTCTGATGACTGCACAGTTATTAGGGAGAGTATAGAGATACATGGGTCTGGCTGGGCCATGTCAAATCTAACCAAGGTGAAAGCCGGATGCTTTAGTATGTATTTAGAGACTACGGCCCGCGGGCCACATGCAAATACAAATATTGTATTTATTCCCGTTTTGTTTTTTTACTTCAAAATAAGATATGTGCAGTGTGCATAGGAATTTGTTCATAGTTTTTTTTTTTAAACTATAGTCCGGCCCTCCTGAGGGACAGTGAACTGGCCCCCTGTTTAAAAAGTTTGAGGACCCCTGCTTTAGTATGTATTTAGAGAATGAAGAGTAACAGTCAGATTTCAAATCCAAGATGGTAATTCCTTAAAGGCTACAAAGCATGGACAATAGGAATACTGGCAAGCCCCCTGGCATAGTAAGAGCTCTGCTCTTGAAACTAGAAAACCTGAACTCTCTACCCACTGGTTATTTATCTGAGTCATTTGTCCTCCCCAAATATCGATTTTCTAATCTAAAAAAACAGCATCACTGCATACCTATGGCTCACACTGTTGAGAGGCTCAAATGGGCAAATTATTGTGAAAAGACTTGAGAACTCCAAGTGTCAAGCGAAAGTAGACTCCTTATTCTTTAAAAAGAGATCATGCCTTCCTCTGAAGGACAATAGTAATTTAAGCACTTAGAATCCCACAGAAAAATTGCTAGCACTCCCTTCCTGTCCTGTTTTAGCTTTGACTTTTTATCTTAGGATAATTTTAGACTTAGGGAACAGTTTTGGTACAACCTTCATGCATCATCCCCCAATGCTAACATTTTGTATAACCATAGTAAAATGATCAAAGCTAAGAAATGATCACTAATATAATACTAATAGCTAAACTATTCAGAGTTCCCCATTTTTTGTACCAATGTTCCTTTTCTGTTCCAGGATCAAATTCAGAATCCCACATTGCACTTGGTTGTCATGTCTCCTTCGTCCCCTCCAACCTGTGACAAGCCTTTCCTGACTTAAGACTCAGTTACTTTACTGGTCTGTTACTTTATATGGTAAAAGGGACTTTATAAATGTGATTAAGAATCTTGAGATGGGGAAATTTCTGGATTATCTTGGTGGGCCCAATGTAATTACAAGGTTGTTTATAAGAGGAAGGCAGGAAGGATGGAATCAGAGAAGGTGTGATGATGGAGAGTGATGCAAGGCCACCAGCCAGGGAATGGTAGGGAGCTTCTAGAACCCGAGAAAGGCAAGGAAACAGATGGTCCCCTAAGCAGTTTTGGTGAACCTTTTGAGCTCGGCGTGTCAGCATTTTGAAAAACCATAACTTAACTCTGGAGCCGTGTCACATATAAAAATTTTTTGAGATTTGCAACCATAGTAAAACAAAGACTTATATTTTTGATATTTATTTTATATATTTAAATGCCATTTAACAAAGAAAAATCAACCAAAAAAATGAGTTCGCGTGTCACCTCTGACACACGTGTCATAGGTTCGCCATCACTGCCCTAGAGCCTCCAAATGGAACCAGCTCTGCTGACCCATTTTAACTTCCTGACTTCCAGAACTATAAGTGAATAAGTTTGTGTTGCTTTAAAACACTGCATTTGTGATCATTTATTACAGCAGCAGAAGGAGACCAATACAATATCTCAGCCCCATTAGCGCTGACGGCAAGTTTTTTGTCATCTATTTTTATCAGTGAGTCATCAGGCAGATTTAGAATTGCGACTCTGTGTGACTGAGAGACTTCTGCCGTAATGTCAGCTTGAGGAAGACAGCTCCGTTCAGAATGTTGTCCAATGGAAAGGGACCAGGAAATCTCCAAGTGGGGCAGGGGCATACCCAGGAGAATATCTAAGTGTTTTGTAAACAGGAAGCCTTGTGTGGCTAATGACACTTCATCCCCAATAACTTGCCCGCTTATAGCACACACACCTGTATGCAGCACCAAAAGAGGAGCTTTTCATTGAACACCAGGCAGGACTGGAGGTGAAATATATATTCTGTTTTTCCCCATCACCATAGCTTCTTTTTTTAACCCTTTATAGGGCAAAGAATAAAGCTCTGCATGTGGCTAAGCTAACAGAGGAAGGCTTTGGAGTTCCCTATCTTTTCATTAGACACCAAACAACCATTCAACACTGGCAGGGAGGGAAGAGGACAGGCCTTTTCACGCCTTTCTGATGTCCAGACTTCTGTAGAATGCCAACTTGCCGCATCGGATGCCTGCTGCCTCTGAGCTCTGTGTTTTCTTTGGGTTAAAGATCTGTTTTGATATATTGGAATATATAAATGCCCAAGGTATTAATCCTACCTCATCACAAAATTTTTAACTTCTGTAAATAAAAGTAGACAGATCTGTGAGGATCTCTCGACTGAATCTACAGGCAAGAAATTCTCCAGAGAATGGAATCAGCTTGCCTTCATTTTTGTCTTCATGTTATAGAATTTCTCCTGCCTCTGGAAAGACCAGGGCTGTTCACTGTTAAACATCAGATCATCCATTTGGTTTGATGTGGTTCAACAATGTGCATGTCATTCAGCTGATACCCTTTGCCTATTTCAAAGGCAGAGTGTGGGTAGGTCTAATTCCCATTCGCACGCCGAGAGATCAAATATGAATACTTCCCAAGGAAATGAGAATAAAATAGGCAGCCCACAGGTGCTTCTGTGCCCCAATTATATCCCATTTTCAGGCTGTGTTCTACTTCTAGAAATGACAGAAAATTGTGGCGTTTCCAATCTTTGCAGTATGGATTGAATCCATCATTCCGGAATCGTTTTAAAGTGGGCTTGCATCACGAAGGGCTTTTAAAACAGCCCAGTAGCTGGTCTGCTTGGTTTGAGACTTGGTCAGTTGGGAAAATATTTTGTTTCACCCAAAATGTCACCAAATTAAGTCAAAAGCAAAATATATCAATTTTGAGTTCTAAAGATGTATTCCTTTCAAATGAGAGATGGAAGCAGCATTTACTAAATACCTAAAGTATTCCATGCACTGTGCTGGTATTTTACATATTTTATTTCCCAAGTACAAGACAGGCCTGCTCTTCCTCATTTTCAGTGTAAATAACAGAGATGTGCTTTATTTATTTGCTTATTTTATGTAAAGATACTGTTGCTCTTCTCCAGGAGACCTGGGAGAAAGTTCAGGTGTGAGGAAGAGGCACTGTGTTGTGATGAAAAAAAACACAAGTGTTTTGGAACTGGGTTATAATCTCGGCACAACCATTTATTAGCTCTCTGGCTTGAGCAAGTTACAAGACCTTTCTGAAATGTTCATTTATATCATTTATAAAACGGAGATAACTTGTAGGGCCATTTCATTGTGTGTGTGTGTGTGTGTGTGTGTGTGTGTGTGTGTGTGTGTATCCATACCCTCATGCTTGTTAAGTGCCAGGTCCCTGTAGGTGTTCCATAAATGATAACTATTATTATTCAGTAAAATATGTAATCATCGGCTACCTCTTAATTGGCAGGACTACATCAGGCACTGGTACTCTGTGGTATACAATGGTTGGCCATTTTAAATTGTGTTTTCCCTCCTAAAGCAATAAAATAGATTCCTCCACTGCAGCTAATATTTGCAGAGAACCCCCTATGTGCAAAGACAATGTTTTAGGCACCGTAGGAGACTTAAGAGAAACATTACTAAACCATAAACCAAATGATCATGGTCCATAATGTTTCTATTATGTTGGTGCAGCCGGTATTCCCAGGGAAACAATCTGCATTCCTACAATCTGCTTGGTGAGTCTTCAGAGTGCAGGTAATACTGAGGACACACACAGACTTTTCAAGGGGTATTCAGCATATACAGCTTCAGAAAGCCAGTTTCCTCATTCTTACCTTGCATTTGTATTTTTTTTGCTAAAACTGTTTTACTTGAGAACGCACCGGCAGTTGAGGGGTCCTGGATCCTCAGTCCCCACTTTCCCTTAAATACTCACTTTTCTCACATTTTACAAGAGGAAGACAAATGTCTCATCCATCCCCACTCATACTCTGTAAAAAAATCTGCTGGGGCTTTGAATAAGGGAGAATTTTAAATGCTCATCTTGGGGTTGGGGAAAGATGAGATCTAACAACTGAAAAGCAAGTCTTTTTGAAAAGCAGATCGTTTTTATTCTTTGCTTTCAATTTGAGGACTCAATTACATTGTGAACAGGCAGATAGTTCAAATTGTTTTTTGATGGTATATCAAGATGAGTGTTTTGCAGATAACCTAAAAAATTGTCATTGTATTTTGTTTTAGTTTTTTGTTTTTAATTCTGCTCCCATCTACTCATTTAAGGACATGAGTTTTCTTAGCACTTAAATAAAAATTGAAAGTGGGGATACAATTTATACCAACTATTTCCATTTAAGGAATAAGCGATATTTATTCATAGATGCATGATCTAAATGAAAACTTTTCTTTTATCATTGAGATGTGATTTCTAATAAAATATTTATGTTTAGTAATAATCACAATATCATATATATATATATATTGTTTGGGTAAATTGGATATAATAATTATTATTCTGTTTGTAGCTCAGTCCACATTAAAACAAATAAAACTAGGGCCATAAAAAATTAAAAAACAATTGAAATTTAAATATCAAGGGAGAGAAGAGCAGCTTCTGCCATCCAGGAATTATAACTGGCGTGGAGTTCTCAAGAGCCAGCATGGAGCTGACAGCCAGATCATGGTGTCCTCCTGTTGGTTATCGACAGTCTCACTGACACAGATGTCACACTGGGGGTCTGGTGCTCTGTGCTCTGTGACTATGATGAATGAGGCAAAACAACAAACAAAACAAAGCACAGACAAAAATAAGAGTGTTTTAGTTCAGGATGCTGTGACAAAAACTACCATCAACTGGGAAGCTTATACAGCAAACATTTATTTCTCACAGTTCTGTATTCTGAGAAGTCCGAAATCACAGCACTGGCAGATTTGATGTCTGGTGAGGACCCACTTCTCAGTTTCTAGACGGCCGTCTTCTTGTTGTATCCTGATAAGGCAGAGAGGTGAGAGAGGTCTCTAGAATCTCATTTATAAGAACACAAATCCATTCATGAGGGCTCCACCCTCATGACCTAATCATCCTCCAAAGGTTCCACCTCCTAATACCATCACATTGGGGATTAAGAATTTGGATGGACACAGTCTACCCATAGCACAAATTTATCGTGAAAACCACAGAAGTACCAGACAGCATCCTCTGCCAGCTAATATGAGTGATTATTGCTTCATTACCAACTAGAGGCCCGGTGCACGAGATTTGTGCATGGGTATGGTCCATGGTCCCTAGGCCTGGCCGGCAATCAGGGCCTATCGGGGCCTTCCTGTTGCTGGCTGGGGCCTTCCTTTATTCTGCGCTGCCCCCTGGTGGGCAGCACATGGCATAGTGAGCAATGAAACTCCTGTCTCCTGGTCGAACTCCCGAGGGGACACTTTGCATATTAGGCTTTTATATATATAGATTACAGCTTTCACCATGCTCTCGTCTTCTCTCATCATGTGCTCCTGTGGTGTTTAGCTGGAGGGCTTTGGCAAAAAGGGATATGTCCCCAAGATTCATCCATTTGAAGACCTCATTGCCTTGGATGTAAACCTTGGACCCAATACTAGTGTTCATATCTGTGTCTCTACTTGTTTGATATGCCCTCTGCATGTGATGGAGAGAGAAGTTCATGCTAAATTGAGTTCCAGTATTCTGTTAAATACATCAGCATTGGGTTTATTTTGTGTTCTTGGAATATGTTCCCGTCTGACATTTTTGTTTATCTAATCAGACCTATAGTGTTCTCTGGTGAAAATTTTGAGTAGGCTTCTAACACTTGCTCCTGTGATCTGTCTGCTTGTCTTGTGTCTTGAGTGTTGTTTGTCTATAATACGAAACATCCATAGAGAGATGTATCAGTGAGGATCCAACCAGAGAAACAGAATCAGTATGAGCTATCTCTTTTAAGAGATTTATTGCAATAAATTAACTCATACAACTGTGGCAGCTAAATAGGCAAGTTCCAAATCAAAACCATTGGCCATCAGGAAGGCTGGAACTCTTAGCACAGCTAAAACTTTTGTTCACAGGCAGAATTTCTTCCTCAGGGAAGTCTAAGCTCTGCTTTTGACACCTTTCAATTTTTTGCATCAGAACCATCCAGATCATCTAGGACGAGCATCTCAAACTTGTGGCCCACGGGACGCATGTGGCCCACAATGAATTTTTGTGGCACAGCCAATATAACGGTATGTGATAAACATTTTAATAAAAATTTCGTAACTTAATTTTTAAAATATCCTGTTATACATAATTATTAATACCGAACTACAACATTCACTAATGACTGATTACTGTAATCGTGTTGCATTCATTTCCCTTACGCGCCTTACGCGCAGGCGCACCATTTCTCTCCACTAATACTAGCAGCAAATATTTTAGCAGCTGATTGCCATGTTATTAGTCTTGGACTGACTCATTTGGTGTGCACAACAGGAAATATTTCACTTTCAGAGAACAAGAAAAATAGGTTTATTTGCATTATGCTTATTAATTTGTGCAGTTATTCAGTGCCTGGTAAGTTAATGTTCAAGAAAAAATATTATTTTTTATTAAAATGTTCTATTATTTTATGTTAACAATTACTCATTTATTTCAGCCCTTTGTATTCAGCATGTCTCTATCGAAATAAACCTACGTTTCTATGAAAATTGAAGCTTTTGTTTTTTTGCAGCCCACATAAACTTAAACCTTGTTTATTTGGCCCATGTTAGCCTTTGAGTTTGACATGCTTGATCTAGGATAATCTCCTGTATGTAAAACAAGTGATTATGGATGTGAATCATATCTACAAATTATGGGCTTTAATCATATCTACAAAACATCATCACAGCAATATCTAGTTTAGTGTTTGACTGAATAACTGGGGGACTAGATTATAGACAAGCCAAGTTGACACAGAACATCAACCATCTTGGGCAGAAGATAGGACCAGGTCTGATAAATGTGTCCTCAAGCCAGGCCCCAGGGACGAGTAGTTCATTATGTCTCATGAAACTGGCCTTCTTTTGGATAAACTTCGACTTGGCTCAACATTTTACAACCTTTTAAAGATGTACCCCCAGACTTCTGTTGGTGTCCCTGAGAACTGTGTTTATTTTTGTCTGCCTGGAGTCGGGAGGTTTTGTCTGCTCTCTGAGGATAGCTGGGTGATGACTGGCCCTTGGCTGGGACCCAGAGCCTTGATGTTGCAGGAGCACCTTCCAAAGACAATGGAAGTTCTCCCCGGCTCCCCTCTGACTCCACTGGGCCTTTCTCAGGCCAGATGTTGCTTGCCCCTGTTTTCTCACTATCAAGCTGACTGTGTGCTTATCTCATGAACTGGCACAGTTTCACCAGGGCCAATTCCAAACCGCAAGGGCTACTTTGGGGAGCGTTTGAGAGGAATGGGAGTGCTTATTTGAAAGGTACCTTTGAATAAAAAGTGAAGATATCCTCAAGAGGACATTATCTGTCTTGTTTGTCTATAAAAGAGAGCACTTTATTTAACCCAGGAGTTGTTTCCTCCTGTGTTTTAGTACCTGGGAATTAACAATTGCTGACTTTTTAATTGTTTGGGCTGATAAAACTGTCAAGTGTGTACAAATCATATCAAAGCCAGCTGCACACCCCTTTCTTTAGTGAGCACATATGTCAAGGTCTGTTTTTCCACATCTAAACTGTTCTCATTCTGTAGAGAAAATACAATTAGCCTTTTAGAGTGATAATTTCATATTTGCCTAAAGCCCGCTGCCTCTCCACCCTGCTGTTCCTTTCTTGGGGAAAGAGAGGTTAAAGATGTTTTTAAAAGTTCAGTTGTTATGTCAGCACTCTATAAATATCTAGCCCAGATAAACACTCAGCAATGTCTAAAAAAAGAAAAGAGACAGAAAATTGTTAAACAATGTTTCTTTTTCTGGATCCCAAAAATATCTATATATATAAAAGCCTAAGCAAATATTGCAACCAAATGGATGACCGAACAGGTCGTGTGGGGCAACCAGGCTGTTTAGTGAGGGATGACCAAACGACTGAGCAGCAGGCTGCAAAGATGGCGGTGCCCACAGCCAATAGGAGGAAATATGCTAACTGACTGCCATGCCCTCAAAGATGGCAGTGCCCACAGCCACAAGATAGCTGGCAGGGGAGGGCAGTTAGGGGTGACCAGGTCAGGAAGGGTGGGTAGTTAGGGTTGACTGGGCTGGCAGGGGAGGGCAGTTGGGGGGATCAGGCCAGCAGGGGAGGGTAGTTGGGGGCGATCGGGCTGGGCAAACTTTTTGACTCGAGGGCCACAATGGGTTCTTAAACTGGACCGGAGGGCCGGAAAAAAAGCATGGATGGAGTGTTTGTGTGAACTAATATAAATTCAAAGTAAACATCATTACATAAAAGGGTACGGTCTTTTTTTTTTAGTTTTATTCATTTCAAACGGGTCGGATCCAGCCCGCGGGCCATAGTTTGCCCATGGCTGGGTTAGGGGCTGATCAGGCTGGCAGGCAGAAGTGGTTAGGGCCAATCAGGCAGGCAGGCAGGCGAGCAGTTGGGAGCCAGCAGTCCTGGATTGTGAGAGGGATCCCAGATTGGAGAGAGTGCAGGCTGGGCTGAGGGACAACCCCCCCACGCCCCAGTGAATGAATTTCGTGCACCAGGCCTCTAGTATTTATATAAAAGCCTTTGCTACTATAGCTATGAGGTCAGAAAAAAAATGGCTTTGGCTCCAACAGAAAACAAGAGTTGGGGACATGATTCAGTTAGTTTACCCTATAAAAATACTGATAGGACATAATTCTATTTGTATAAGCACAGGATTAACTGTGTCATTTAAATTTTCTAAATGGCCTACATTGGTTCTATGAGTTACCTAAGTTATCACTATCTCCATGGCTTGTTTAAAAAGAAAAATTTATATATATAAAATTATATCCCCCTAAATGAAATGATAATCATGGGTTTGTTTTTAAAGGGTTTAATTTTATGAAGTTCTTACAATATTTCAAATCATAAGGGCTTAATGTCTCAGTATAATTTTCAGAACCATAATTAACTTCAAGACCTTAAACAAATATTTAAATTAATTAATAAATGATCTTTGGATGCCTGGACAGTTTTTAAATAAGAAACATATATAAGCCCAGCAGGTGTGGCTCAGCGGGTGAGAAGTGACCCATGAACCAAGAGGTCACTGGTTCAATTCCTGGTCAGGGCACATGCCCAGGCTGCTGGCTCGGCCCACACTAGGTGGTGTGCAGGAGGCAGCCAATTGATGATGTTTCTCTCTCATCAATTTTTCTATCTTTCTATCCCTCTCCCTTCCTCTCTCTCTAAAAATGAATTTAATAAGAAGCATATATAAAACATAATTTATTCTTAGTTCTTAAAATGTCAATAGATTAACAAGCTGTACAGTTTTAATGATATATTTACACTTCTTCATTTAATTTTTCTTTCAAAATTATTAAAATGATATGATATGAGTATTCATGGTAAAAATGCTAAACAGTTTTTTGTTTTCTATATTCTAGTTTTCTCTTTTGTCTGAAGGGAAGAAAAAACCTTCTGTTAGAGAACTATTCATGCCTTTTTCAGAGCTTCTAGAGACTTCTTTGGATATCCCTGATTTACTAGTAATACTACTTATTGATGGTTCATACTTATAAAGAAAGATTGCCAAAAGACTGTTATAGAGATTTCTATTTGCTCTTGAAATGTAAGCTTCCTACAGAAATTCAATCAGTTTACTTTATTATTATTATTATTATGTTTAATCCTCACCTGAGGATATGTTTTTTATTGATTTTTGGAGAGAGAAGGGGGCAGAGAGGTGGGGAAAAATTGATCTGAGACAGAAACATTGATCGGTTGCCTCTCATACCTGCCCCAACCATACATGCCCTGACCAGGAATTGAACCCACAACCCAGGTATGTGCCCTGACTGGGAATCAAACCCCCAACCTTTTGGTATACCAGGATGACACTCCAACCGACTGAGCCACCGGGTCAGGGCAGAAATTCAATCAGTTTAAATGCCTAATTAATTGCCTATGTCCAAATACCTACTAACTTATAAATGATAGAACAAGTATGTATACTGTAAGAAGCAAATGGCTTGGATTTAATCCATGACTTTTAAATGACTTAAAAACAAAAAAAGTTTCCTGACCACTACAGGAACCCCTATAAAATGGGCATAGAATTGGCTCACTGCTATTGTGATAAATGATACTTACATTCCCAACCAACACTGTACCCCATTTGAATTCCACTGCTTGAATGATTATCAGGCTATACTAGCCTGCTTCATACTAATGTACCCAGTAAGCTTGGGGATAATCCTTAGAGACTACCAGATATTTAAAACTTCCACTGCTCCCAGGATCCTCAGGAATAAGGCAAGCAGGAGAGACTACAGCAGGGAGAAATGAAGCCCTTTTCATGAGAATTCTTTAAGTTGCAATTCCCACAGTGATCTGAACCTTGTAGTGGACCCTAGCAGATGCCATAAATAATGCAACATCTGCTCCAAAAGCCCAATAAACGAGTTTAAAGTCATTAGCTGGCATTGCCTGGGACCATCACATAGCACTTGGTTTCTTCTAAGCTTGCAACACCTATGTAAATACTACAGGGCAAGCAAAAAGATTCTAAACCCAGGGAAAAGAAAGCCACCTGGGTCTCTGAAACAGGCCCCACTGAATTCTGGGATATGTTTTCATTGCCTGGGTTTTATAATCTACGCCTCTTGCTTTGAGACCTGTTACAAGGACTAATAATCACGTGGTTTCTGGTAATTGCCTGTGCTACATTTGGTCAATGTATCAGGTCCTGAGTCTTAAACACTCCTGTGCAGCCATTGTCACATGGTATGATCCAACAATTCATTCTACAAGGAGGAGGAGGGTTGACCTTAGTGTAACTACAGAGGTTCAGGAGACACCCTCTTGATCCTGATGCACAAACTCTCATGAATTTGTCATGAATTGATGTCATGAGTTAATATCCTGTATTCTTTAAACCACAGGGGACCAAGAACGAGGAAAGCATGCCCTGATATGCAGGAACAGGTCTGCCAGTTAAGCCAGGCCCTGGAGGTGTTAGGCAGGTGCTGGCTGTGCTCACAGTTGGGCCATGGTTCACCTCTGGATAGCAAGTCTCACAAAGCACCACCATCAGATGAAGACTTTTGTGATCATGAGAGAGTAAAACACTAACCACGATCACTTCATAATTTTGTCTAAGCATTAAAAAAAAAGTCACTGCACAATTCACAGAAACACAACCCCCAACCCTCCCAGCTAATAGGAGTGACAACTGGTTCTTTACCATTAAGCTTCCACCTTGCTCTTGTCTTTACTCCTCCCACATTAGATGGAATAAGATAAGGAACCATAGAATTGCCCACACTTCCTGACAACATTCAATCCAGAGTAAAGCCAAGCTTTCATAAACTGTGCTCAAAATTACCTAACCAAAGCTCAAATTTTACAATACATCCTCTCTAAAACCCTCTCACTGGAGTGCCCCCAGCTCCCCACAGTGTGTGTTCTCCCTCATTTCAATGAGCAGTAAACCCAACCTACTCAGCTCAACTACATGTGCTTTCTGGGTGACCTTTGGCTCCAAGGCATTTACAGTACAATTTTTTGCTGCAGAGGAAAATAATAAGATACCTAATAAAAGTCTTTCAAGCTCAAAACCATTACGTTACAATAAAAGTATGTGTGTTCTTGCTCACTTTCCCCACCTGTCACAGAGTTCAGCTGTCAGGCCTGATTTTCTTCTCAATATACAGTCCTTTCCTTAGTGAGTTCATGACTGAAAATACTTCCAAACACTGACGAATCTTAAATTTTATCTCTAGCTCAGCCATCTTTTCTGAACTCTAAGTTTATGTCTCTATCCCCTTGACATCGCTCCTTACAGGCCCGGTCAATATATCTGTCTGTAACAGAACTCCTGATTTCTTTATCTCCCCCGTCCCTCAGATTTGCTTGCCTCACAATCTTCTCCATTTAAGTAAATGTCAACTCCATCCTTCCGGTCGCTGAGGCCAGCAATCTCAAGTCAACATTGAGGCTTCTCTTTCCCTTACATCCTCCCATTGAATCCTCCAGCAAATACTTCTGGCCCTCTCTTCATAATATATTCAGAATCCCAACATTTTTATCACTTCCGGTGCTACCATCTTGTTCCAGCCACAGTCCCCTCTAGTCCACATGATTGAAAAACCCCTCAAACTAGTCTCACTGCTTCTGCCTGTATGTCATAGCCTAGAGGCCTGGTGCATGAAATTCATGCACTGGGGGTGTCCCTCAGCCCAGCCTGCGCCCTCTCACAGTCTTGGATCCCTCGCTCCTTACTGCCTGCCTGCTCACCCACCTGCTCACTGCTCCTTAGCGCTGCTTCAGAGGCAGGAGAGGCTCCCGCCACCACCGCTGTGCTCGCCAACAGTGAGACCAGCTTCTGGCTGAGCAGCGCTCCCCTTGTCAGAGCGCACTGACCACCAGGGGGCAGCTCCTCCACTGACCACCAGGGGGCAGCTCCTCCTTATTCTGGCAGCAGTTCCTGATTTTTCCTCAGGAAATACGTGTTCCCATTGTCTTAGTTCAGGCTGATGTAACAGAATGCCATAGACTAGGTGGTTTATAAACAACAGAAATGTATTTCTCACTGTTCTGGAGGTTGCAAAGTCTAAGATCAAGGCACCAGTAGATTCACTGTCAGGTGAGGGTCCTCTTCCTGGTTCTTTGTTCTATCTCCTCACATAGTGGTAGGGGGAAGGGAGCTCTCAGAGTGCTCAGGGCATGAGACTACCTCCTAAAGGTCCACCTTCCAAATACCATCACATTGGGGGAAAATAGATTTCAACATATGACTTGGGGGAGGGGCACACACATTCAGTCCATAGCACCCATATTTAGTCAGATGAATTAGTTAGAGCTGACTCCAACCCTAGGTTTTAAGGTCGAGCATGAAAGCCAAGGGAGCCATTTTTTGTTTATTTGATAAGTATTATTAAATATCTACTATATCCCCTAGTTCTGGGATATAGCAATAAACAGCAAAAACAAAATCCCAGCTCATGGGAAGATTCAGCCAATGTTTTGCCTGTATGTGTGGGCTATTTTCCCTTTTAGAGAAAAGCCTACCTAAAATTGGGTCAACTTATAGGAAAGTACAGCTGAGAGTTGCTGTGTGCAAATACTTTTGAGCACGTGATTCCAGCAAGTCTAACGCCAAATCTACCTCTAGATGTTTCCACTATGGGAGCCACAAATGCCTTTTTACTCAAATTAATTTGAGCTGTTTTTTGCCCCTTGCAGCAGAAAGAAATTCCGGCTGCACTGCCTATTAGGGATGATGTAAAAATACATGATGCAATGCCTATAAAGGAGGCCATATATGCTAGCTACAGTGATAGCACTCATGTGTACAAATATGCAGAAACTAAGTGAAAATTATTCTCACTGGATATGATCAGGAGGAAGTGGGAACAGAACCTTCCTTGGATTTTAACTAAAGACCTCCACATACTTCTAGCCCCACCATTTTACAGAATGACACAGAAGATCTCAATTACCTTCAACACAGAACAAAGAACTTGGAGTATAAATACCACAAAATAGCCTTTTTGCAGAAGGCTGCCTGGAAGACAATGTTGCTGAGTAACTCTTAAGGGGGTCCCTGTTTAAGAAAGGCTAAAACATACCTATAAGTATGCATAAAATGCTTTAAAATACTTGTCATAGACATTTATTTATATCCTGAAGGTAATCATTTACTAATTGGACCTAGCAAATGGAAAAAGATAAAAATATATTTCATTCACACATTCAATTATTTTCAATTATTTCTCAACCCACCTTTTCTTCAAGGTTTAGCATCTGAGTAGACACCAGCCAAGAAAACTCATGCAAGATGGACGTGAACTGCAGTTATATTTGGAATGCTCTTGTTAAAGTTACTTGTTAAGACAGTCCTTAAATCTTAACTACTAGTTAATTAAAATAAGTGCAACTATCACAAAAATTGATACTATTTCTCATAATCACTCTCACAAATATATGCCCATATTCCAACCATTCTTATCAAGAAAGTTGCATTTGGCCCTGGACTATGTGGTTCAGTCAGTTGGAATGTTATTTAGTACATCAAAAGGTTGTGGGTTTGATCCCCAGTTAGGGTGAGTATAAGATGAAGCCAATCAATGTTTCTCTTTTACATCAATTTCTCTCTCTCTCTCTCTCTCTCTCTCTCTCTCCCCTTCCTCACTCTAAAAATAAATTTAAAAAAAAAGAAAAAGAAAGTTGCATTTAAGTATCCCAGTATCAGAAGACCAGAAAGAAACATTTAAATATGTGCCTAGTTCTTTTCTAACTCTTGATATATAGAACCACATCCTGTTCACTGTGACAAAAACAGATGTCAGTCTACTCTATTCCCCTTTCCCAGGGCAGATTCAGCTGTATTTACCCCAAGCCATGAAGTTAACACGATGAGTACCCATAGATTGGATAATAAACAATTACTGTTCATACGTGGAATACTGAATACAGAAGGCATTAAAATATCTTAGCACTGAAAAATTCAATCAAGACTTCTGAAAGACAAAGACATCTAAAAGGAACAAATAGGGGTGGGAGAGCAGGAGCTATGAAAAGATGGAGAATGGATGAAGTAGGTATGTTAGTAGCTGCCCTTCTAACATAGATGAGAAATTGCTCAGAAAAAGTCATAACTGGAAACCTGGGAAGCCCAAAGCTGGTCCCAAGTGTAACTAACTCTAAGCAAGGTTAGGTGCCAATGAGCTGGGGCATCATACCTCATCACAAAGAAGAATAAGTTTTGCCATGTTGGCATCCCTGTGCCCAGCCAAGGATGGCTGCAGCGGCACCTTTCATAGCCCGTGTAGGCCCCCATAATTAAAAGGTTGAATTAGTCGTGTAAACAAATTATCTTTAACAAAGGGGTTTCCAAATGCTAGCTAATTAGTTGACATTCCCCAAAGCTTTCCACTGTTTTCAATTCAATAACACAGTGTAAATTCTCCAGTAAAAAAAAGTCTAAGAGGAATTGGCAAAAAACTAAATAATTGATATTGTCAGCAACTGCAGCAGCAAGCTTCTCAGTGTTATTGTTTGCCGGTAAGCAGGATGGCAGTGATTTCCGGAGAGGATAAAGCATGAAGTTTAATGAATTAACAATATAAACTGCAGACAGCTGGTGCTCCGCAGCTTCTCCATAGGCTCAGTCTGGCTGAGAAAAAATTTTAAGAACATATATAGATATACCTCAGGCTTGGATTATAGTAGAGCAGCATAGCAACTAGCTCTTTAATGACCGGCTAAGAATGGGAATGATCTATCTATATGACGTCAGTAAATTGCTAACCACCCCTGAGCCTTGTGTTCATTATAAATACAAACAAGGGTAATGAGATCAATTCTAGGTTCTCAGACTCTTCCTGGCCATTCTTGGAATCATTAATACAGAGGATACAACATCTTAGCATTGAAGAAGGATCTGAGGGGGCCAAAGGGGTGTCCTCCAGCCATTGTCAGTGTGTCAAAGAGTCTAATGGGAACCATATATTTACCCATCGTGAAAGAGTCTAGATAGACCAAACTTCTTAAACTGGGGTATGTGGACCCCAAATGTATCTGGTCATGTGTCATCAAGGAGGGTGAATCTGCAGAATAATTATGGCAAGTGTTCCTGGAGCACCAATTTTACCTGACAATTTAGATTTATCGGTGACCCTGGAACAAGGTAGGTTTGAACTACATCAATTAAACTATCTGAGTCAACTAAAAAAAAAATCCATGTATAAGTAGACCCAAGCAGTTGGAACCCACATTGTTGAAGGGTCACTGTATACTCATTTACTATTATTTCTTTTAAATTTTAAAAGTTGTTCTAAAGTATTAAGTAAAGAATGGCTTTAAAAGTCATAAAATTAAAAATCTTATGTTAAAAACAGTAGATGGTAGATCCCTGTCAAGCCCTTTCTCTCTGCTACTCCATGAAAGCATCCATTTTTAACACTTTTTACTATTTCTTTTATTCCATTTTTTCTAAATAAGATATATCTACCATTCTTTATTAATTCATCTTAAAACATAATGTACTAATTTGTAATTTTGATAGATAAGGATCTTTTTTCTCTTTTTATCTTTCCAATACATAGTATAAATTTTATGTAATCCAAATACATATTCAGTATTTTTATTATTGTGTCTATAATTATCACTGCTGAGCTGCGTAGTATACAGTCACCATCTGTTTTTCTTGTAACAACTCCTCTTCTTCCATATTTAATTATTCTTTTGCCATTGGCTTAGTTGTCCTTCAGCTGAGGTCTGGTCTTTCCATACTCTACAACACCTCTGAGATATATTTCTCAACAAGTGTTTACAACTCTTGGATAACGTCTCAGTTTCATTTGTTATGGGGGGATAGCCCATCTGGGGCCTCCTCAGCTCTAGACTGAACCCATTTTCCTTTAGACCTCCTACATCACTGTCATTGTGGACCTAACCTTGGCTGTCCTCCTGGAAGGCCTTTACCTCTTGCATATTGAATACTCTGTCATCCATAATTGAATATTAGTTTGGCCACATATAGAATTCTAAGTTGTATATAATTTTCTATCAAGCTTTTGAAGGCAAAATACCATTGTCTCTTATTTTCCAAGGTGCCATGTTAGAAGTCTGGTACCTTTGTTTGTTCTTGGCCCTTTGATTTGCTTTATGGAAGCTTTAAAAATATTCCCTTTTCTCTTTTTGTTCTGAATCTTAATGGTGATTTGCTTTGCATGTATTTTCATTCTGAAGATTTGTCTGCATTTTTTCTTTAATCATGACCTCTGCACTGTTTTCTTTATTCTTTTTTTTTTGATCGTCTTAAATATTACATCTCCTAATTGATTCTCTGCATTTCTTATATTTTGCTTCCTATTTTATTTATTTTTATCTTTCTTTACTTCTTCCTGGAATTCTCTAAAGTATATGGCCCAACTCTTCTTTTTAACATAATTTTAAAATCTACTGATATTTTTACTCTCTACCAGCTCATTATTGGTTCTCTAATTGTTCCTTGTTAGACCATCCTTGTATGGTTTCAAGGATATAGTATCTTGTCATCTCAGTGGTGATATTGGAGTTTTCTTCTGCTCCCTGCATGTTTATTCCTATTTTTTCCAGTTTTTTCTTTTGCACATAGTAAACTTTACCTAAAAGTCTATTGATCCATGATCATCTGTTCTTAAGGATGAGAGATTAGAAAGCAGATTAGAAGTTCTGTGAGCATGGATGAGGCTTTTCAACTAATTGACTTTAACATTGAATGGTCAGCTCATACTTTCGTTCAAAACATCCCCCATCACCCCATTTTGGTATCTGTATGCCTTTTTTGTCTGAGAAAATTCAATTTCCCTGGAGAAAGAACCTTATTCCTCTGCTGGGGGTTTGTATGTCTGGCTGCTAGCCTCCTCAAGATTGTTGAGAGATAATAATTGGATTTACTTAGAGAAGATTACTTAGTTCTCCAGATGCCTCCTCTGTAACAGATGCTTCCAATACTAGAGCTTTTCTGGTTCAGTTTCTCCACATAATATGGTTCTCCTATCCCATGGGGTGAGGAACATGATTCTCTCCCAGCACACTGGGTGCTCTTGAGGCACCTGGTAACTTCACATTCCAAGGCTTTGTGGGTTCATCCGAAAGAACTGGCTTGCTCTTATAGGTCTCCCTCTCTGTCGGTCCTCACAAGTATTCTCTTCTACAAGATTGTAGTTTAGCCCTAACTGGTTTGGCTCAGTGGATAAAGCATCAGCCTGCGGACTGAAGGGTCCCAGGTTCGATTCCTGTCAAGGGCATGTACCTTGGTTGCGGGCACATCCCCAGTAGGAGGTGTGCAGGAGGCAGCTGATTGATGTTTCTCTCTCATCAATGTTTCTAACTCTCTATCCCTCTCTGCTCCTCTCTGTAAAAAATCAATAAAATATATTTTTTAAAAAAGAATGTATTTAGCATTCCTCCATTCTGCTAGTCGCCATTCCTCCCTCTGCTTTCATGTCTTTTTATCTTGTGATCATAGAATCCAGGTAACTTTATGCCTTCACTAGCATGTTTCCCATACATACACCAAATGGATAGTGTAGAGACAAGTTATTTGAGTATCTGGCTGAAATATTAGTTACATTAATTAGACAAGACAAGGAGATTTGATATGAGAAATGAGAGTTAAGTGAGGAGACATTTTGCAAAGATGTGTGTCTATAGATTTTATTAGATTTGTGTAATCATTAAACCCTACCTGAAATATTAAGAAATCTAAACTTGTAATTTCTCCCAATATTTGTGTCACTTTCTTCCATCAGAACAAAATTAAAAAGAGATATGACTTGCTATTAAATCTATGAGTACTGTGGTGACATAAGATATTTATTAAATGTATGAAAAGAATAGATGGTTTTATGCAGTCTACTAGGTCAGTTTTCTGGTCTTTAAGATGATGATTGGTCCTGGACAAGTAGTTCAGTTGTTTAGAGTATCATCCTGATACACCAAGGTTGTGGGTTCAATCCCAGGTCAGGGCCGATACAAGAATAGACCAGTGAATGTATAAATCAGTGGAACAACAAATTGATGTTTCTCTCTCTCAAAATCAACAAATAAAGCAATACTTGGACCATCCTTAAGGGTGCCTTAATCAGAGAACTATACTGGAGAACCAGAATAAAAAAGAGGGGTTTATGGTCAGTTGATGGATCAACAGAATGAAAACTGCTCAGTCAACAGCCAGGTGCTAATTATCAATTCAATTTGTTTGAATTCAACCAGTGGTTTGGCAGATAGCAGGCAGATTGATGGAGTTAAATGACCCCACCCAGGTCTCTCTCCAAATTCCTTCTGTGTTGACTCAGGCAAAAAAAAAAAAAAAGGCATAAAGTCATGTCTTGGTTTTAAAGGAAAAAAAAATTAAGAAGAGTTAAAGGAAACATCATTGTTTAAACACTCCTTTTAGTTTAAATGCCTAATTAAGATTTTGGTGTCTTGATGATTTAATAGATCCAAAAGCAATGTTTTGTTTTGTTTTGTTTTGTTCTGTTTTTACTGCAAATGATCACAGTTCAAGGCCTGCTAGCCAAGCATGAAGTTTTGTTAATGAGAAATAAGCTTCTAGTCAGGCCTCTGGATACTGCTATTAAAATGTACCTAATCATGTTCTTTAAGCAGAATTGGATAATTACAATGAACTGACTTTTTCACTCAAACAATGAACCTTTCCATTTGATAGATTTGTTCATAAGTAATTTAACTTGGGAGTTAATTGATACAAAACATCACTGTCATCAAACTTAAAAAAAAAAACCCTCTAAGCATTAAATATCTTTTCTTTGGAACTGACTGCATAAATGGAAGGTTTTTCCCATCCTGTAGTAGACTTTTATGGCCTCTAAAGCACTAAATACATAAATCTTCCTGTGACATGTGGTCCTGCTGCTCCAGCTTACAGAGTTGACCTGGCTGTATTGCATCTTGTTCCTGCATCCTGTCTACCCTGGTTTCCATAGGAGAGTTCACCTGGCCCCTCCTTCCCTATAAGAACAATGTGCTCATTCTTTGTAAGTGATAACGAAAAGACAAAGTGTGAAGAGAATTGAGAGGATGTTGTCAGCCATGGATGATGAACATAGAGAAAAATACAAGCTGGGTAAGCAGGAAGGGAAACGTGGGTAACCAAACCCATGGGACAGCCGTGGACTCCCAACCCCTCAGCAGGGTAAGAGCCTGGGAATCGGAAGTTTTGAATACAATATAAGGTGAGGGTTAGGATATGGGGACACAGTGGAGTAAGGAGAGCGGTCATTTTGGTTTTGCCTTCAGAATCACTAGCTGGAGCGCAATTTAAAATGTTCTGTAACTTAGAGGGTATATACAGACACCTAAGAAGCAAAGTGAGATTATTTGATCTATAAGCTAGATGTGAGAAATGTAAGTATGAGTCATATTGATCACCAATCAGAATTGTGGCATCATTAGAGGAGAGCAGATAAGTATATAAAATTTACTTATAGAGTATATTTTACTCTATATAATTAAAATTTCTTTTAAGACCCCTTTCCTTAAACAATCTGTGGTTTCATTGATCCATTCCACAAGCATTTATTGAAAATCTATTCTGTGCCAGCCACTGTGCACAGGCTGGAAATGCAAAGATACATAAGATACAGTTCCTATTGAAGTCTGTCTGGTCAGAGAGGCACTGAAGCAAATAAGGTCCTAGAGGACATTGTGTCCAGCATTATAACATCAGCCAATATTCACTATAGCGCTTCCTCTCTATCAGGCACTTTCCTAAGCACTTTTAATATATACCTCACTTAATTCCCACAATGGTTCTGGAAGGACGGCATTTTTATTATCTCCATTTTATGAATTAAAAAAAAAACCTGAGGCAAAAAAAAAGATGTAGAGGAGCTTGCCTAAAGTTTCTCTGATTCTGCTTGGGCAGAATTAGAGCCCAAGCTTCAGAATAAACCCAAGTTTGTTCTCTTAATCAGCACACTCAGCTGTTAGAAGCACCGTATGCTCTGGAGCTGTGGAGCTCAGAAGTGGGGCATCTCAATTAGAGGGGGGGGATGTAAAAATAAATGTGAGAGGGGAAATCCATCAAGAGTTAACTGGAACAATTAACTTTGAGTAATTACAACTCAATTCCTCCTTGAAGAGCTCAGAAGATACAGTCAAGTACTCTCATTGAGAAAAAGATGTATTTTAAAGAATCAATTGGGAGTTGGAAGAGAAGGGATGTAACATGGAGGGCAGGAGTACAGGTCTTCAGTTCAGCCTGTGAAAGAGTAGAGAGACTGTGCAAATTACACCTGACCTTGGGCCCACCTGGCACAGCTTTCCCGGATGAGGGAAGGTTTCAAGAGGGGCTTGTATGATTAAACTTCCAGAGGTCTAGCATCTTTTGACTTGGTTTAGGAGAGAGCTAAGGATACCTAGGCCTGTGGGATAGGGGAGGCAGTGAGTGGAGACAACCACTGAGCACTTCTGGGAAGCCTCTTTCAGTGGCCCACATTCAAATCAAGGTATACATGTTGACCTTGGATTCCTTCTTATGAAGTCTACATGATATAGCTTCTCAGAGGCCATAGTTACTCTCCAAGGCATCAAGAACTCACCCACAACCCTCCCCTGCCTTCCCACTGTAGTTTGACAGTCTGTTCGATGGAGGGTTGGGGCTGGGGTGGGGGTGGGGGTAAGAGACCAACCGAAGGACTTGTATGCATGCATATAAGCATAACCAATGGACGCAAGACACTGGGGTTGGAGGGGGGGTGAGGGCCTGTGCCGGGGGGAGAGGCGGGGAGGCCGGGGGGAGGTCAATGGGGAGAAAAAAGGAGCCATATGTACTATTTGTAATACTTTAAACAATAAAATAAAATTAATTTTAAAAAAAGAACTCACCCACAGGTACTCCAAGGAGAATTACTGCTGTGGTAGGAGCTACTGCTTACCAGTGTTAAGTACATATAATCCCAGAAAGAACTATATGTTTCCCAGAGGGTAGACTGCCCAGGGTTGGAGGGGTGGGGAAGGGAGAAGAGAAGAGAACGACTAAAGCAGAATAGCGGATTACCAAGGGGCGAGGCAAGGCACATAACTAGGTTCTGTCATGTGGAATGCATATGAGCAAGCAAGGTCACTTTGAGGAGCATCAACCTCATTCATTTCCACTGGGAACCTTTGCCTGGGCCCCCGCCCCCTGGCCTCTCATTCTCAGCAGCATCAAGG
Organism: Myotis lucifugus; assembly: GCF_000147115.1. Classification (NCBI taxonomy): domain Eukaryota; kingdom Metazoa; phylum Chordata; class Mammalia; order Chiroptera; family Vespertilionidae; genus Myotis; species Myotis lucifugus. The sequence continues at coordinate 3,940,921 of NW_005871093.1, read as the reverse complement.
GCTCCTGCTTCTGCTCTTGGGTTGGACCTTGTCCTGAACATGTTTTACTATTCATCCAACAAAGGCACAAAAGTCTTTAACGCTGAAATGCTCAATTTCAGTAACAACGTCAAATGAAAGAAAGGAGCCTCTTTCTACCTACAGAAGATGATTATTAATCTCAGGTTTCCAATGATCTGATCTAAATAAAGTGTTTTAATTTTCAGCCAGAGTGTATCGGATGAGTCTTGAATTATCCTGTTGGGCCCCTGGTGCCTTGCTTTCCTCCACTTTCTGTGTCCTGATCCAGCCATTAGTCCTCAGGGGAGAAGGCTACTAGTAGCTATCAAGCCTCAGAAATTCTTCACATTGGGTTTTAGGTCACCCTGTACAATTTTTGGCTTTCTCAGGAGGAATCTAAAAGCCCTGGAAATCCGATACTTACAAAGACCTATTTCTTTTCTCCCTTTTCATTTCTTCTGATTCATATTCATTAGAGTACCATTAAAGTGAGTTCTACCCCTTTGTAAATTTAGGAACTTTACTTACTGTTCTAGCACAGGGATCTCTGAGATGAGGTACATACTCCCCCATTGTAGGGCACACAGGAATTCCATTGGAATAAATCTTTTACTTATTTTAGTTTGCCCTTTCTTAAATTGTTTGTGTTTGCTTTAAAATGTACATAAGAGATGTTAGGCCATTTGGACTAGGCTCAGCTCTTTTGGGCTGGGCTAGGCTCTTGGGCCTAGGCGTGGCTCTTAGGCCCTTTGGGGCTAGGTTCAAACCTTTGCAGGTGGGCTCGGCTCTTTGGGGTTAGCTTGGCTCCTTGGAACTAGGGTCATACCTTTGGGACTAGCTTCAGCTCTTAGGGCCAGGCTCAGCTCTTGAGGCTAGACTCGACTCTTTGGGGTTAGCTCGATGTTTGGGGCTACACTCGGCTCTTCCGGGCTAGGCTCACCAATTGAGAGCTGAGCCTAGCTCTGTAAAGTTGAGCCTACCTACCTCTCTACTCAAAAAAAGAAAAATAAATAAAACAAAATAATAAATGAATAAATAAATAAAACAAAAATAATATAAAATATGTGGATACTTATGTATATTATATATACTCATTTTTAGAAGGGGTATACAATCCAAAAATGTATAAATTATTGCTATAGCCTAAAAGATGTGGTCTCACATCTTTTGCCTGTTCATTCACTCATATATTCAATTATTCTTTCCTTTATTTATTCAATTTACAAATATTTATTGAGTACCTTGTATGTGGCAAGCACTTGCTGGGTACTAAAGATATGTAGATAAACAGAACATCATATTAGCCCTTGGATAGCTTACCATCTGGTGGGAGAGGCAGAAATTCAATTAAATAAGTACAGTACAAAATGATCAGTGTTAAAAACAAGAGTCTGCCCATGGTGCTCTATGAGCAAAGAGGAAGGCACTACTAACACTGAATAGAACAAGGTCAGGGAAGCATTTATCACAGTGACATCTTGAGAATGGTGTCCTCTCAAGCAGAAGGAGCAAGATAAAGGCATGGATGCATAAAAGCACAAGACATGATGGAATAATCACACGAGCCGTTTGAAATATGTATGAATGACAATGCACCTGGGTGATGGGTGGCATAGGACAAGGGTAGGAATGGCAGGCAATACCTGGTAGATATTGGAAGCTGGTTTGAATGACCAGAATCCATGTCTACAAATATGACTTTAGAGTTCATCCTCTGGATCCCTTCTACTCGTAAGTGTGATCCATGGGCCAGCGCCATGGACCTCTTCCGGAAGCTTGTTAGAAATGCAGAATCTGAATTACACACACACACACCCCTACATTTTAACAAACGTTAAAACCAAAATTTGCCATTTTAGCAAGATCCCCAGGTAATCCATCTTCATGTTCAGTTTGAGAAGCAAAGTGCAGGTATAATGAATGACAAGCATGGGCTCAAGAGTCCAAGTATCTGGGCTTACACCTAGCACCACCCACTGTGTGATCTTAGGGAAGTTTCTTAAACTCTCTGTGCCTTATTTTCTCCACCTATAAAGAGTCTCTAATAGAATAGTCTACCTCATAGCATTGTGATAAAGATGAAGTGAATAATCCATTGAAAAACAAACCATGGTCCCAATCACATTGTCCCCTTTTATATTAGGAAGTCAAGTTCCCCTACCATCCACCCTGGCCTACAGTCACTATCAGGCATCTCTAAGACCCTCGAACATCCTACCAATGAATTTTTTATGGCCTTAGTGAAGAAACTGTCCTTGTATTTAGTTTTTCATCAATCTCAATTAATCAGAGTAGCAAACCAGTTGGTAAGATAATTAATATATTTGAAGAATAAATTGTGTAGCACAGATTCAGATAGATCATTTAAACCTGAGGTAGGATTATGAAAATATACTAATGACCCTAACATGAGGAAGAAAAGTGCTTCAGATCTTCTTAATGAGATAGAGATAAAACATTTGCCAGAGCAATAGCCAGTCCACAAGGAAAACTCCATCAGGGTCAGTAACTACAATTGAAATGAACGGATTCAGTTTATAATAATCTATCACCATGCTTTGAACCCCATTCATCCCTGGTGTATGCCAAACCTCTACTATTATATGGCATTGCTAGTGACATTATTATTTTTTATTTTTAAATGATTTGCTATTTTGTTAGATAAGAGAAACTTCAGGCACTTCTATTTAGCCAATTCTTCTCATTGCCGAAGATAATTATTTCAACATGTATGGATAACTATTCCAATGCATAAGAATTGGAAAAATACCTTCAGTAAAGTTTTAGGAGCCCAGTGAGCATTTGCAAGGTGAACTTGGGTTAAAATTTCACTCTAACTGCTGGGATACAATGGCATTCATGTCCCCAGGATTAGTACTAACTCAAAGCCACTGTTTAATAATACCCAGAAAGCTAGTACATTTGTCTTGGTAAATGGTTGCAGGTCTCCTTGTGGAAGGCTAGGAGTAAGATTTCTCTTGCTTGTGATATCATTAGAGAGTTAGTTGGAAGCCGTATGATAAAGTCACTGCAAAATTTCTATGCCCTGAAGTCCTTTATATCAAGTAGTTTCTCACATCTAAACCTCACTCAGAATGGGAAAATATTGAGTCTACATTTCAATCAACCAACAAAAACAAGAACAAAAAACTAGAACTATGACTAGTTTTTGAAGTAACAAATTGAATCCAGTTTAGTTGCGTCAGCACATTCAGATTGATCTAATATTGCAGGGTACATTCCTAGATCAAGCTTACTTAGAATCTATTTGCACATATTTTCTTCAATTTCATTTACTTTTATAAAGAAGCAAATTCCTGACATACTTTTGTCATGTGGTCATTCTCCTTACAGTTCTGACATTGTAATTGGTACCTTCTGGCACAATGGGATCTGATTCTATTCTTCTGGAAAAGGAAAGTTGAGTAAGAGATTACAGGGTCATCACTAAGAGGATAAACAGCCTCTTCACACTTAGGGGAAGGGACTTCTTTGGGTGTCAGAGACATTAAGCATAGGCACCGAGTATGCATATTCTCAGGATACTCCGAATTCTCCCATAAATTTATATTCCAGTATTTGGCTTGCCAATCTGAATTGAGCAAATTTCGTTAAGAAACCTCATGAGACTATTAATTCAAATGTCACTGACTTACAGCAACCACAGAATTAATCTGTATCTAGTTTTTGGCTCTCTTAAATCTACAGCTGCAGGAATTTAAAGGTTTTGTTTTGATTTTTCTTTAACCTAGCCATCATGGAGTCTTTGTTTAGTCTGTCCTTGAACCAAGAATTTAGGGACTTGAGCTTGACGTTCTCTTTGAGGAACAAGTTGTTGTTAGAAGCAGTCATCCTTCCAAAAGGCACTGAATTGCTCAGGTTCTTCATACTGATCGATTGTACAGCCTTTTAGTCATCCAAAGGTCCTAGGTTAGGTGACCATAAGTGATAGCTGTGCTTTGCCATTGCCTGACACGAATAGCCAAATTCTTATTCCTAAACACTAATTGCTACCATCATAGTCAGGATTCTTGACTACAAAGCATAGAAACTAACTCCAAATAACGTAAGGAGAAATAAAAATTGTGAAGAGATATTGGAAAACTCAGAGAATTATGAGAAGGCTGGAGAACGAGGCGTGGAGAAATTAGCAGAGCTAAAGGGAGGGCAGCCAAGGTCCACCAAGATCGTATTGGAAAGGATGATTCTATCCACACTTTTGTCTGTGCCTTTAGAGATTCACTACCACCACTCCTGGTATCACCGCCTCCAGCCACTTGCCACGCCACCAAAGCTCTCTCTACTCTCTCATCCCCTGAGAACAATATGTATTGTCTCTGTGTCTTTGTGTGACTTCCTCAGGACTCACAGCTCTGGAGGGCAAAATCTCTACTTTCCTCTTTAATCGTTTTAGATATTCTTGTAGGTAAGGGTTTTATATTACGCATAAACTAACACAATCCCTGAATCAATTCAATCAGCCTGTCATCGGCAGGAAACCAGCACCAGGCGTTAGTAACAAGTTAGGCCGACCTTGGTTCAGCAACCTCAGTACTTGAGTGTGGCTTAAAATAATTCAGAGCCAAGTAACTCCAATTATAAGAGAAAGTTTATTTAGAAAGTTACAGAGGTAGTAGAGGGACCCTTGGAGCTTAGGAGAAAGAGGGACAAAAGAGGGAGGAGTGGCAGGGGTGTGCTCCATAGGGAGAGCTACATGGGGTCTTCTATTCTGAGGGCTTTTAATTGGAGGCCTTAGGGAGAAATCCCAATAGAACATTCATCAGCTTTCCGGGCATGCTTAAGGGAGTGGTCGTGCAAGGGCTTGTAGCTTTGCCCATTGCTAGGCACCCCGGCTCTCTGTCTTGCTGACCTTCTGTACCTGGCCTATGTTCTTACTCTGCTCATGCCTGTCTGCCTACTACAAGCCCACCTTAAGCGGCATTATGCTAACAGGAATGTGAAACCATTCCTTGCTTCCAGCCATAATATTGATGATCCAACTATTGAAGTTGCCCAGCCAAGCTCGGTTGCTTTAAAATTTGCCCCCAGCTCGGCAAAGTGCCCTGAGCCAAACATAAAAGGCACATTTGTAAGTATTTCCCCAGTTCTACCTCTTTGAGTGGAGTTCTTCACTCTGTGAAGTGGAACTTCTGTCTGTGGTCCTAAACTTCCCACACTGAAATTTCAAAGGCATGTCCCTTGCTCTTGTATTTTCGGAGTCCTGTTTGCGGGGCTGCGGCAAGCACAGTGGGAACACAGCTCACTGAAGACTGCAGCATGGGAGTGACCAGAGGTCAGACTAAATGATACGATTCTCAGAAGGGCTGTGCAAGGGACTGGGACTTGGCAAAGCCTTTATTCATCCATCCTCTCCATGGGACATAGATTTAAATTACATTTCCTCTCACCTTTTATTCTCTCCAGGATGTCTCTGTTTGTTCACCACGAGTTACCAAAACATCACTAAGGAAATGGCTTGTCTAGAGCTATGGAAGATTTTTTTGTTATCTATGTTCCTCCCTTCCCGAAATAACCAAATAACTGGAGAGAAGAGTTGCGGCAGGACTTTGAAACTCTAAAAGACTACGTCCTTCCCAACTTGCAATTGGGACATTGGGTAACTCTGACATGTTATTCCCTCATAACATGAGACTGAGTCTTACTCAGCTGCAAAAGAGAACCTAGACCAGATCAGAAAAGTAGGTTGGAAAGAGCTCTTTGACTAAAAATTGAGTCTTAGTATGAGTAATTTCTACACTAGAAATTTAGTTGGCACAGAGATTTGATATGGAACATTACACTTTGACTATTTCAGGTACAAATGTAAAATGCCAGTAAAAGGAGTAAAGAATTTTACTCTGAGTTATGCGCACAGGAAGAGGAAACGTACCTTGGCCTCCTTAATAGTCTCCATATTTATTCACCTTCTCCAAAGAGAAACTTTTGTTCTCTGAGAAGGCAGCATTTGTTCCCTTCAATACCTGGAGAGAAAAAAATTCCATGCAGATGTTCTTCATATAACATGTTGGTTGGGGAGGATCTGCATTAGCATTTCAATCATGCAACATTTTACACAGAATTAAAATGGATTGAGTTTCCCCTCCTGGAAGAGAGAACATAGAATCACATGTTTGGAATCACATCAAGGGTAACATGGGATGCGCTCTACTCCAAGAGCCAAGTCACCAACTCTGCTAGTGAGTGCTTTCCCCAGCTACCTTTCCTAGTCACAACAGCAGAGTAGGGGAGACAGAAAAATATTAGGTATGCTTAATAGGAACTGAAGTGCAGCCAAATAGCATGCTTCCAGGGTACACTCTGGCATGCTGGCACTCTGAAAGATGTAATTTCTCCATTTCCAAAACTCAACAATTTTTCAGCTGCACAGCATCATTCCAATAAAACACTGATATTTTATTCATCTCTTGCTGAAGAACCATACTTTAATTTTTTAGGTGTCTCGAAATCACATCAATTCACAAAAGACCAACTTCTTGCTGCTATAGTCAAATCAGATGTTACATCCATACACACCATGGTATATATTTTTTTCTTTCTTTCTTTCTTCGCTAGTTAGTCATAGATGAGAAATTTGTAGTCTGAGTCATAAAGCTCCCTTAGGCAGGGATCGGTGCTAATGAATGCTTGGTATGTATCCAGCATCCATGGTTCTCTCCAGGCTCAGCTTGCTTCCTTCACCCCACTTCCCAGCTCCCAGCTCCCACTGCATCTTCTCCAGGGAATTTTGTCTTTGTTACAGGAACCCTATCTCATCTATGTAATTATTATTGTTAGAGTTTACACAAATGTGAGGGTGCTGAGAACATCAAAACAAACATATTTCAAATATAATTATCTTTCCTATTTCATGTAAAATCTGGGAACTGAAGGGATCGCAAGGGTTCTGTAGTTTGACCAGCTCATTTTGCATGAGGGGAATCTGAGACACAGTAACCTAAGTCAGTGCACATAAAACTCAGGTCTCACACTAAGGATTGCATGCTCTTTCCTCTGCTTCCGGGATAAGCAAACATTTTCTTTAAAGGGCCAGAAGAAAATGTTCTAGGCTTTGTGGGCCATATACAATATCTTTCTCTTTTTAAAAAATATAACCTTTAAAAATGTAAAAAGTTATTCTTAGCTTTAGGGCCTTATGAAAGCAGACAGCCAGCTGGGTTTGGTTCATGTACTATAGTTTGCCAAGCATTATTCTATTTTGTAATACACACATCAGTCATCAAAACTAAGGGGAGTGTATTAGTCAACAGTTATAACAATAACGTATATAATAAATGATCCCCAAACTCAATGACATGCAGCAATAGGTATATGTGTTCATGCCCACAAAACTGTGGATTGGCTGGATGGCTCTGAGCCACATGGCTTATTTTGGAATTCCAACCAGAGAGGCAGTGACTACTTAGGGCATGCTCTCATGATGAATTCCAAAGGAGTGACAAAAAGCATGCAATGCCTGTTAAACTGTCATAAATGTAAAGTCACACTCAGACTTGCCAGATCATGGCTTTACTCACGTTGCACTGGCCAAAGCACATTGTACCTGGCCAAGCCCAACATCAACAGAGCTGGGAAGTGATCTTATCCCATGGAGTTGGAGTTGGTGAGAGAGGGAGTGACTCTCTATAAAATGCTAACCTAAAACCATGAATAGATTCTGAGAAGATAGTGGTGGTGGTGGTGACATAAGTTTTAATCTTCCTGAGTCCCCATTAAAACAGACAGAACAGCTAGGATGCCAAATCAAAGACTTGTTGATAAAGCACTCCCATAAATCCTCCAAATACAAGCAATGGCAGCCATCAGACTAATATAATTTAAGCACCTTTGTGAAATGAAGCAGAAGTAGGGTGACAAAGCTTCAGATGACTTCAAGAAAAGGAGAAACTCAAAATATCAAACACAACTACATATTGAGAAGTACCACAGACTAATCTCAGAGCATTACCTATAACTGCAGGGAGTTTTGTAAGGATCCAATTCATAGGTGTATGAAGGAAGCCGCTGATTAGATCTGCAGCTACTGGAGGAGCTTGGACCCGATAAAATCTTAAAACTAAACCCCTTCCTGGTCAAAACTCCTTACTGATGGGAAATTTCTGGGAGTGAAACCCAATTTAAGCAGGACAGAGATAATTGAGGCAAGGAAAAGAGATTCAGATAAAATTGGGGAACAGAGAAAGAGATCTAAAAAAGAACAGATCTCTTTGTTTAAAAAAAATAAAGTTGTATACATTTTAGAAGAGGCTACAACTTCAACTCTAGTTCTGTTCTCTCTGGGACGAACCGCCCTGTATCCACTTCCTTGGGCTTCCATAAATTACCAACAACTTAGTGGCTCACACCAACATAAATTTATTCTCTCACAGTCCTAGAAGTGACAAATCTAAAATCAACATTTAACAGGACCTTGCCCGCTCTGAGGACTCTGGGGAATAATGATCCTTCCTTGCCTCTTCTTAGCTCTGGTGGCTTCTAGCACTGCTCAGTGTCCCTTCGCTTGTGGTAGCATAACTCTGATCTGTCCCTTCACCTTCACATGACCTCCTTCTCTCTGTGCTTCTTCTGTGTCTGTGTTTCTGAGTCCTCTTCTCTTCTGATAAGGACACCAGTCACTGAATTTATGGCTTTCCCTAATCCACTATGACAGCGGTTCTCAACCTGTGGGTCGCGACCCCTTTGGCGGTCGAATGACCCTTTCACAGGGGTCGCCTAAGACCATCCTGCATATCAGACATTTACATTACGATTCATAACAGTAGGAACATTACAGTTACGAAGTAGCAACGAAAATAATTTTATGGTTGGGTCACAACATGAGGAACTATATTTAAAGGGCCAGAAGGTTGAGAACCACTGCTCTATGACTTCCTCTTAACTTGACTACATCTGCAAAGACCCTATTTCCACCTAAGGTTGCATTAAGGTGCCAGATGTTAGGACTTGAATATATATTTCAGGGGTGATACAAATCAACCCACTGCACACCTAAATGTGTTCCTCCTGGTTTTTCTTTCTAGGAGGCTCTTCTTTGTCTCTTATCCTCTGTGGCTTCAATCAAAGTAGGTATTGAAAGTATTTATTGCTGAACAAAGCCTCAGACAGTGAAGAAAATTCCCCGAGGAGCCCAGCAAGAAACTCCTTTTATAAAATGTTTAGTGCACACACATTGTGCATATAGCCTGGAATGTTGCTGTTCCCTTAGTAGAAAAAGATCTTCATGACTTCAGCGAGGCAGATTTCTTAGATCACAAAAAACACAATAGAAAGATTTTATAAATAACAGTTCATTAAAATATAAAAATTAAGCTCATAAAAAGACAATTTTATAAACATGAAATAACAACAAGCTATGGACTGGGAGAGAATATTTGCAAAACATATATCTGACAAACTACTCAAATCCAAAATGCAAATCAGCAAAAAAGAAAACCAATCCAATAGGAGATGGGAAAAAGACTTGAATAGATATTTTACAAAGGAAGACATAAGAATGACCAATCAATCTATTAGTCATCAGGGAAATGCAAATTAAAAACATATAGAGATACTTCACCCATGCTAGAGTGACTAAAATTTAACAAAAGGATGGGCCTTATCCATATTGGGTTTCAAGCAACTAGAATTGCTAATAGTAGACTCACTTTTAAGAACTGTTAAATTGATTATTACATAAAAGTTAAACATTTGTTGGTCATGACTCAACAATTTCATTCCTGGGTATTACCCAAGAGAAGTGCAAACATATGACCACAAAAAAGACATATACCAAAATTTTCATAGCAGCCTTATTTATCATATAATAGCTCCAAACCAGGGAGGAGGGGGACAAGTGTCCATCCACAGCAGAACTGTGGAATAGTACTTAGCAATTAGAAACAATTGATACAAGCAATGACCTGAATGAACTTCAATATCATTGTGCTGAGTATTAGAAGGTTCAGGAAAGTGTATTGCATGATTTCGTTTCTGTGGAGTCCAGTAACAGGGAACAAGAATCTGTGGGAATCAGCAGGTATTGGCTCTGGGAAGGGGCACAGTGAGGGGTAACAAATAGACTAGAATGGGGATCAAGGGAACTTTCTGGCATAATGAAAATACTATGCATCTTGTATGGGTGATCTACAATTATCAAACTGAACACTTAAAATCTGTACATTGCACATTAGGTAAATTATATCTTAATTAAAAAAGAAGGCCCAAGTTTCTTAAAGTAACTTGAAATGCCTGTTAATACCTAACTTTTATTTGGCCCTCTGATTTTATCTTTTGTTTAAACTCTGGGCACAGGTTCAGGCCTAATCCCTGAAACAAATGTTTACAAATGTCCATAGTTTGATCCTGAGAGCAAATCCAAATTCTAATTTTGCCCTCTTGTTTTATTCCTTCTTTTATTTATTCATTAAATAGACACTATTCTAGGCATTGAATTTACAAAAACAAGACAAGATTTCTGATTTTAGGAGCACATAGTCCAGGTGGAGAAACATAAGAAACAAATATATAGTGGTTCCCCTTATCTGCAGGAGACATGTTCCAAGACCCCCAGTGGATGTCTAAAGCCACGGATAGTACCAAACCCTATATGCTGTTTTTTCCTATGCATACATGCCTATGATAAAGTTTAAGTAAAATATTATTAAGTAAAATAGGGTTATGTGAACACAAGTATAGTGATACTATGACAGTTGATCTAATAACCTAGACCACCACTAAGTGACTAATAGGCATGGAGAGTCTAAGTGTGGACATGCTGGACAAAGGGATGGTTCATGTCCTGGGCAGGACAGAGTGGAACAGCATGAGATTTTATCACACTGCTTAGAACCACACACAATTTAAAACATGAATTATTTATTTCTGAAATTTTTGATTTAATATTATTGTCCAATAATATTAAATAGTTGACCACAGGTAACTGAAAGCGAAACTGTAGATAAGTGTGGACTACTGTAAATATTGAAGAAACCAAAGCAGTGTCATAGGATAGCAAGTAACTAGTTATCAGGCAGAGGGTAGGGCAGTGTTAATTAGATAAGGAGTTTAGGAGGGACAGAAGAGAGGAACTTAGACTAATGTTAGAGGCAGGGGATTTGGCAAGGTAGAAATCTAGCAGAAGAGTATTCCAAGAATAGGGAATTGGAAGGAACCTGCTTTGGCACATGAGGAAAGGAAGTGGGAAGTAGGAAGCCAAAGGCCTACAGCAGAGGGAACAAATGGAAAGAAACAGGTAAGTGAACATTAGGAGAGGGAGGTGGAGGCCAGATTAAGTAGGAATTTGGGTTTCATTCATTTATTAGAGGTTTTGAGCAGAGACGTGTCATGATCTGCTTTAGATTTTAAATGATCATTTTGGCTGTTGTGCAGTAAGCATGTCATAAGGGGGCAAGCCTGGGAAGTGATTAGATTGGGTAGGAGGCTCTTGTGGAAATCCAGGTGAGAGATGGTGATGGATTAGATCAGCATAAGGCCAGAGAGATGAATGCTATGCCCAGAGTAACCAGACTGAGGGAACCTTGGTCAGGCAGACAGACCTAAGGGGATCCACAGACTTCAGACACTCCAATTACAGACCCAATCTTACCATTTAGGTGCTCTGAAATTCCTCATTGTATCAGTTGACTAGGGTTATGTCTCAGTCCATTCCACCTACTATAACAGAGTACAAGATGGCTTAAAACAACAAACATTTATTTCTCACAGTTCTGGAGGTTAGAAGTCCAAGATCAAGGCTCCTGAAGATTCAGTGTCTGATGAAGGCCTACTTTTGGTTCATAGATGGCTGTCTTCTGTGTCCTCACACAGTGAAAGGTTCAGGGAGCTCTCTGAGGTCTCTTTTATAAGAGCTCTCATCCCACTCATGAAGTCTCCACCCTCCTGACCTAATTCCCCCCAAAGGCCCCACCTCCTAACATCATCACATTGGGACTAGGATTTAACATAGGAATTTTTTTGGGAGGGTCACAAACATTCAGCCCATAGCAAGTCACAATAGTGCTATATAACCAACAACTCCAAAACACAGTGACTTAAAACACCAATCCTCTAGAACCCGTGGTCGGCAAACTGCGGCTCGCAAGCCACATGCGGCTCCTTGGCCCCTTGAGAGTGGCTCTTCCACAAAATACCACGTGCGGGCGCACGTACAGTGCGATTGAAACTTCGTGGCCCATGCGCAGAAGTCAGTTTTCGGCCTGGGTGAGTCTATTTTGAAGAAGTACTGTTGATATTTGGCTCTGCTGACTAATGAGTTTGCCGACCACTGCTCTAGTCTCACTAACCTGTGAGTGACCTAGGGGTGGGCGCATGCAGGCTGAGCTCCCTGACATCTGTGGCTAATCTAGCTGGGTTCAAATGGAACGTCTTGGCTGTGCTCTCAAGACTCTCCCCTTCCTCCTGGGACCAGCAGGCTAGCCTAGGCATAGCCTTCTCATGGGCATGGCAGGGCTGTAGTAGTCCAAGTGCAATACACAGGCACTTTTAAAAAGCCTCCTCTTGTGTCATGTATGCCAACACCCTATTGGCCAAAGTAAAGCTCAACTTTAAACCAGGAGTCAAGCGGCCAGGAATAGATTCAGCCTCTTTATGGGACAAACTAGAAAGTCACATGGCAAAGGGCATGACTACAGAGAAGAATGAAGATTGGTGGCATGAATGCAGTCTGCCACACTCATATTCAGGTTCATGCCTTTGGCCACAAGAATGACCAGTTATATACAGTAGCTGTTTCAGTATAGCTGGCCCCTCCCTGCTTCCATGGAGCTAGCTCAAGGCATGAGCATCATTAAGGAAGGTTGAAGCAGCCATTGCTGCTTGGTTAAAAAAAAAAAAAATGTTGCTGCTGCAGCAAATGCCTCACAGTCCCAAAGGAAATGGTCCAACCAGGTAGTTTATTAATTTTAAGGAAGATGCCCTAACCAGTTTGGCTCAGTGGATAGAGCATCGGCCTTTGGATTGTAGGGTCCCAGGTTTGGTTCCGGTCAAGGGCATGTACCTTGGTTGCGGGCACATCCCCAGTGGGGGATGTGCAGGAGACAGCTGATTGATGTTTCTCTCTCATCAATGTTTCTGGCTCTCTATCCCTTTCCCTTCCTCTCTGTGAAAAATCAATAAAATATATATTAAAAAAATTTATCAGTATTAAGGAAGATGGCCACTGGGACAATAAAGAAGGGTGGAGCATCCAATAGTAAAAATGAGTGAACCTCCTAGAGAATGTGGCACTGCAGACAATTACACACTAGGAACACACAAGGGGCTTCCTGGCACAACGCTACAAAGTTAATATTTCCAGCAATGCCGCCATCTTCAAATCTTAAACACAGATGAGCCACCATGTCCATGAGCTACACAATTCCTGCAGCTTATCTGTCCCCAGGTAAGCGACGCTGAAGCTTCAGACCACGGTTTCATCAATTGCCCAAGAGTGACAAAGAGCCTCAGTCCTCTTACCTGGCAGATGCCCTTTATCAGGAGAACGAGAAGCCAGTACCGGGTGGGGTGACTGACAATGAGAGGATACCTTGGACATGTCCTGAATATGCAGAAAGAAGGGGGAAAGTTGGTTCTCTCCTTTGGGAAAAGAGCTGTCCCAGCTCTTTATTTGTTTTGATAGCAAAGTTATGCATAAAACAATGTGTAAAATGGGTGCTATATAAACAAATCTTCATAACTGCACTGAGCTCACTGAATCAGCCAAATAGCACACGCACCTCCTGTAGGGCTACACCAATGGGAGGAAGAGTCCCTGCAGTGTGGCCTTTGTGTGCATGTGTGGGCGTGTTTATGTGTGTGTTTAATATTCATTCCACAAACATTTGTTATATCCTTGTTCTTTAGAAACATTATGCAAGCGCTGGAGCTGGGAAAATGTAAAAAAAAGGACAGATTCTGCTCTCCTGGACTAATTTTCTTCCAAGTGAAGAAAAAAATGTGTAAACAGGTAATTGTGAGGCAAAGTTTTACCCTTTATGTGTCTGTTTGTTCATCTATGTCCACCTCTGTGTTCATCTGCACAGGCTCCTGCCTTATAAACACATTTGCAATCCTCAAGTCCCAAAGCTACTCTTGCAAACCAGTTAGCATACCTCAATGTCCCAAGGGGCACGCACGGGGGCAAGCCAGAATTCTAAAAAGGCGAGATTAAGATGGAAAGATTCTCTAGGCTCCCCCTAATCATGCTGCCTTCTTGAGGGAGGTTAGAGCTCCGGATGATGAGATGGGCAAGGGGAGTGAAAAATAGAACAGAAAGTGAAAGACACAAAGAAGCCTCATGCTCCCCAGCAAAAAGGCCCCTTCAGTTAATCTAGCTGTGCAGAAGCATACATAGTAGTGCGGAGCCTATACGAATCCAGATGTGGCCTGTGGCCTGACTGAGTTTTGGTCAAAGTTTCAACTTTTCTGATCATTGCAAAGTAGCTCCAATGAAACTTACCAACTCGGAGCAAAGCTGTAAGCTAGCAACCAACATCATCATCATGCTCTCTAATGCCTTGAGTTTTGGAGGCCTTATTAGAGCTTTCCACTAAGATTCTACGCACGCTAAGGTATTCCTGAGGTTCCCTTGGCTAATGAGGATTTTAAATCTGGTTGGGGCCCACATCTGTGAATAATTTTGCTTTATAGGTTCACAGATCAGAGAAGGTGAAGGCTTGTAAACAAAGGTTAACTTGGTGATTTTTGAATGTCCATTTTCTATCAGTAAACTTCTGAGTCATTGGGGTAAAAAGAAAATGCCCCACATATGTTATGTATTCTTATTCAAATTCACTTCATAAACTCATACATTAATATCATTATTTATTTTAAAAGATAATGATTATTTTAGACATTGTTCCTCACAGTTCTGGAGGCTAAGAATATAAAATTGATGTGTTACCAGGGCCAGGATTTCTTAAAGGTTGTAGGGACAATCTTCTCCATGCCCTTCCTTAGCTCCTGTGTCACCGGCAATCCCTGGTGTTCCTTGGCTTGCAGCTGCATAATGTCAGTCTCTGCCTATATCCCCTTTGTCTCGTCTTATAAGGACACAAATCTTATTAAATTCCTGATTACCTAATTTTATCTCAATTACACCTGCAAAGATCATTTCAAAAAAGGTCACATTCACAGGTGTTGGGTGTTGGGGGCTAAACATATGGGGTGGGGGAGAAACAATTCTACCCATAACAGTAGTCCAAAGGTGGAAGGGTAAACCGTTGGTTATTCTTGAAGAGGTGGTATACAAAGTTAGTCTTAAAGATGATCAGGAATTTGACAGACAAAGGTGAAAGAGAATCCAAAAAGAGGAACTGAACTGTTCAGGAGCTTAGATGCATGAAACAGAATTGTGTGTTTGAGGACCTGCCGTCAGTTCAGTGTAGCAGTGTGGCCGAGTTTAGTGCAGTGGTCCTAGTAGCTTGTCTCCAGGATGGATGCCACCAATTCTCTCTTTCATGTGCATGCCATTTTTCTATGAATAAAAGAGACTATTCTTTCCTTCTCTTTAGTCTAGACTAGACTACATTTAGTGACTTGCTTGGCTCATAGAATGAGGCCTATGTGAAGCTCCGTCATAATCTTGCAGCTTCTGCCTGGGTGTCCAGGCACAGTCACTCTCACAAGTCAGACACCACTGTTTCTATTGCATCTGGACCAGTAACTGCACAAAATAGGCCCCCAATAAATGTTTGTTCAAGTGGTACCTACTGCAGAGACCGGACAAGTAGAGAAGCACAACTGAAGGTTTGATCCAAGTTTGTAGGTTTGTGAAAGGCCTGGGAGAGAGCAGCTCATGAGGGAGAACATACATGGATGTCATAGTCCAGGCTGGTTAAAGAAAGAAGCAAGGCCTCCAGCGGTCCAAGGGGCTTGCAGAAAGTAGAGGGCAATGGGAAACGCAGGCCAAAAAAAGTGCAGGGAGAGTAAAGGACAGTAAGCTGGAAGGACAGGGGGCTGTGGTCATGCAATTAGAATATGGGTTGCAGGAGAATGCTCTGGAGACTCCAACCAAAGGAATAGCTGTGTGGGACTTCTGGAAACTTCCTCAAAAGCTACTGAGTATATCTTTGTCCCCAGTTTTCTATATCTGTCATTCTCTCTTTTTCTCTCTCTTTATCTTTCTCTTTTTTGATAACATTATTATTGTGAAATAAAACAAACACGAAGTATTCAAAATGCATGACTCAATGAAATATCTCAAAGAAAAACAAACAAACATAATCAGTACTCACATCAAGAAATAGGTCATTGCCACCACAGAAGCCCCTCATGTTCCATTCACACCCTAGCCTGAACTAAGTTTTATCAAGTTGTGAACATTTTCTAGCTGAATCTTCTTACCCATTTATGTGACATCTGCCCAGTAAGCAAGTGCTCACATCCTATTTCTTCCTAAGACATCCATCTCTCTCCAGAGTTCAGGTTAGTAGTTTGCCCTGCAACCTTTATATTCTGGTGGGTTCAAGAAAAGCAATTAAGTTTCAGTATTTGGGATGTTTTCTTTTGTAAGAGTGTGAGCAAGCCTCTTTTCCAGCTTTCTACATCTCTGAGCTTGGATGCTGCTATATTTGATCAGCATCTTCCTTCAGTGGCTTCCTGTCTGTGTCCAGGGATTTGATTCAGTAACAAGTGCTTCTGTATTCCACACTTCTCTTCTGCCAGAACTTCTGTTGGAATTTCTACCTGCTTCCCTCAACTAGCATACCCCAGGTGATGGCAGAATTTTGCAGGAGGCGACCTGCTGTGAATCTATCACAGATACTGCTGGGCCAGAGAAGTAATGCATTACCAGATTTCTCTGAGCATCTGAAATCAGCCCTTAAAATGTCAAACATCCCTTTGATACCCTGCTGCTCCCGTGTGAACATTATAATTTTCCTCTGAGGGAGGTAGAGGGCATGGGATCGGTGCTATTCTTTATCCACATAAAATTAAGTATTTATTAAACACCTACTATGCACCTAGGGTAGTTGTAAGCTCTGTGGAAGGCTATGGAACGTGGCTCTTGCTCTCAAACTTTTCGACAAGGAAAGGCAATAATGCAGACCTCCAGTTACATGAGTTTAAGGTCCTGAGAGGGTCCCTAAAACTGTCACATTTATGAGTGGGGATATTCCTAGTCCTATAAAAGTAGTCCAAGCCAGAACCTCGATATTCACCAGGAGTAATAGGCTGCCCACGTTTGCTTCTGATATCCCTCCTGATTTCCCCATAACCAACCCTACTGAACCACAGTGGCTTTTAACATCCTTCGCTGGACATAGTTTTGTCTCTTCATTCTGTCTCCTTTTTTCAAGACAGAAACCAATATTTACCCTTCTCCAATGATGATCTTCAGACATCCAGTTTTATTATTGCTATAATCTCTGTTTCTCTTTTTCATGCTTTTACTAAGTTGCATCATCCCAGTGTACTTGGCTGTCATAAGGTAGCCTTCTGCCACCTCTCAGTAGCACATGAGCTACATGGCACCCTTTGCTTGTGTCCTCTCCCCCATGCCAGCCCTGGAGCATTTGGATGCTAGAGAAGCAAAAAACTGCAAATGCTGAGGATGGAGCCATGGGTATTGCTAATAGAAAAGCAACACTATCGTTGAGGCACAGAAAGGCAATCTCTAGGCAGATACCCTATGACATGAAAATAAAACCAGAACAGGAAGAGTAATATGTGGTTAGAGGTATGGGATTTGGAGCCATAACCATGTGGGTTCTAATCCAGATCCCACAGGTGACCTAGAGCAAAAGACTCAACACATCCCAGTCTCAGCCGCACAGACTCGTATAAGGATTACATGACATGTTTTATATAAAGCACTTGGCACTTCATCTGGCTCATAAAACATACTCAATAAATTCAAACAGCTCTTATAATTATAAATGATGCTGTAAAGTGGGCCTTGGCCCCAGTGGAACAGGAAGGAGTCCAGTTCCTAACACAGTGAAGCCACAGTTGGAAGAAACAGAGAATCGAAATTAAATTTCTGCCCCGCTGAGTGTATAACATAGACTCTGGCTGCACCAACATGCATTCCAGGCGAGGCATTTCAATATCCTGGTGTTGTTTCTTTCTGTCAATGCAGAAGGTAAAAGGGATATCCCCATTTCCTGAAATCTGCTATCCACCAGCCATCCTGCTGGGTACTTTTTTACTTTCATTTTCTTAGTTATTGGCTTCATAACTGCCTTTCACTCTACCTACCCCAACCTCCACAACAGTCAATGAAGACACAGAAGAAGCAATTCCTTTCCAAGTAGTCGAGCAGGCAGTCAACTCTGTG
Organism: Myotis lucifugus; assembly: GCF_000147115.1. Lineage (NCBI taxonomy): Eukaryota > Metazoa > Chordata > Mammalia > Chiroptera > Vespertilionidae > Myotis > Myotis lucifugus. The sequence goes on along the minus strand of NW_005871093.1, from coordinate 3,922,647 downwards.
AGCGTGTGTTAGTGTGGGATGCTGCTTTGTGGATGTAGACATTTCCCCTCCCAGGGCTTCTGTAGGTCAGCTCCCAAGACACTCTGCCTTAGGGCATTTCTATTGTGGTCACACGCCAGCATGACAAGTAATCTGAACAGCCTTTCTCAGGTATAGTATTTATGGTTTGGTTTGAAGCAAAGAACAGTCAGAGGCAATGGGTAAAAACTAATTTGCTGTACTGTCACTCTGGATATATAGCAAGTAGCTGTAAACAAGCATGTACACTATAATTAAAAATATGATAACATTATAAAATAGGATGATGGCTAGTTAGAGAGGAAGATCTATCAAGTAGGAATATGCGTATATCACTTGAAGTATTGCCTCAATTACTAGAAGTCATCAGCTCAGGCTTGTCATCTCAAAAACAATCCTTATAAACCAGACTGCAGATGACAAGCACTGTTTATTTCTGCTTTGGTTCCCTTTCCATCCATCTGTCCAGAGGAATTTTCCTTCAGTGTCTGCGCAAAGAGCTATGAGACAAGGATAATACCAATCCTTGAACTCTATCCTGACTCATTCCTGACTCCTCTTGGATCTTAGCGTGAGAGCTGAGCCAGAAAGAGCATCTTTGAATTCCTCAGAATAAAATGCCCAAGAAAACTCGTGTCCAAAAGCAAGTGGGGGGAAAAAAGTAAGTGGAATAATTCATTAATAAACACAATTAATGCACCTATGCCATTCCAACAGGTGAACCAATTCTTAGGTTGCAAACTCGGTCCAGCAATCACCGGGTAGTGTGGAGACCTGTGGCTTCCTCAGGATCCCATAAGAGCGATTATGTGGGTCCCTCTGGCTGTTGCTATGGCGTTTCCAGCCCTGATACCTTTCTCAGTAAGAATGTGTGAAGTCTTACAAAACTGATCCTTAGTTATCAAAGGAAAGCTCAACATTTATCGCTAATTGTGAACCATTCTCCTCAATCTACCCCTTGTGTTTAACTTCTGGTTCCTTCCAGCTACAAAACTTTTTCTTTTCCCACTTTCATCATAGCCTCAACACTTAGCCCTTAGCTCACTTCCTTGCTATGATCAGGATTCTTCTCATTCAGTTACTGCTTTTCATTATCTGTAGCAGCTTGAGGAACCAATCCTGCTTTATTTATTCAACATCTAGAACTTTCTATCATTCATTTCTTTCATGTGCAAGTCCCCAAAAGGTTTGCCTTGCCTTGTGTCCACAAGTGAAGACCAGGCACCACTGCCTGCCTGGTTTGTCTGGTTTCTTAAGTTTCCTATATTACTCCATGGTCCACATAGAGCCAACCCTGTTTGCTCCTAGTGTCCTTAATATATGCAAATTCTGAATTAATACAGTAGTATTTTCACTGTCCTCACCATAACTTACCTGGAATGTTCTCTCTTTCCTTTTACTCATTTACCCACACTGCATGTTCCAATTCAAATTTACCACTTCCATAAAGCTGCCCTCACTTTTCTCTCTTCAACTATGTTCTTGTTTTAATTATGGTGAGTAGCAACATGATCTAAAATAATAATTTATAATTGCTTTATATCTCTCCACAGGATTTAGAATTTCTTGAAAACAGGGATTACATCTCATTTATCCCCTTTAGTGAGTTTAAGAAATAAGACAACAGGGCCAAAATAGTCACTTATGCTAAGCCCCATGTCACCTACCCATGTCACCAAACTGGGACTTAACTACAGTTTTATTCTCCTAGAAATGGAATCTTAAGCCAGTCAATCAGGAATCACTTGATCATCACTCCTTAGGTAATCTGCCTGATAGACCTCTGTCAGCCCCTAAAGGAAAGTGAGCTTGCAATAACCAACCCACTTTTTTGCCTGGTACAGCTTCCTTGTTCCTGTTCCCTTCTGCCTGGTAAGTCTGTCATTTTGTGCAGCTCTTCAGAACTCCTTTCCATCTGCTAGATCAGATGCTACCTTATTTGAATCAATTTGTGCTCAAATAAGTTCTTAAATATTTTAATATGCCTCAATTTATCTTTTAATAGTACCTAATATAATAATAGGCCCACAGTAGGTACTCAATAAATTCTTTTGGTTGATTGAACTGGAAAGAATGTTTGGCAATTATAGGATGGATGAATATTTGGGGGTCATATAGAAAAATTTTTCTAAAAATACATATTAAGCCAAAAGAAAGAAAAATAATGAATCTATTTATTAATTAGGGTCCAGTCTAGGGGCCACCAAGAATGGACATCCTGTTAACTAACCCTCAGCTTTGGATTTATGTCTAAAGTATTTACCATTGGATAAAATAGAAAATGATTGCCATGGAAGTCAGGTCGAGTGAAGAGAGAGAGAGAGAGAGAGAGAGAGAGAGAGAGAGAGAGAGCGCTAACAGTACATAACCCATGCCAGGCAGAGTTCTGGACACTTCACATGTATTAACACATTTAATCTTTGCAACCACATTCTGAGGTTTAGTATTCCACACTTTAGACGAGGAAATTGAGGCACTGAGAGATAAGGCAACTTGCCTAAGGTCATATAGCTACTAAGTGACTTCATTGCTTCTCACCATTAATGTACTGGTGCCCAAGAGAAGAGAACTAAACAAAAGAGCATAAAATATATTTAAAGGAGTAATTCAAGAAAAACTGTAGGAAATGAAACACCTGAATTTATCTAGTAAAATGATGCATTGTCCCTGGAAAAACTTTATATAAAACCAGTATAAATAAGACAATAAAGTTACCAGGCTTCAAAGTTAAAGAAGTAAAGACAAACAAAAAAATACCAAATTTCTCTTATAAAATGAAAAAAAAAATCTGGCCTCCTATCATTCCATACCATCATTCATCACTAGAAAACACTTGAGCAATATCAACAGAGTATAATTTAATAATTTCATATCCAGCCAATCTGTCACTCAAATATTTAAAACACTAATACCTTTGGTCCTACAAGAGCTTAGGTAGTAAGAGCCTTTCTTGAATAAGATGCCACAGGATAAACTTCAGCCAAGAAATGAGTAATAATGAAATGTTGGCAAAAATACTGGAGTTAAACACTGACTCCAATTTAATGCAGGACTAAGTATAAAGCATCCAAAATTTTATAAACAATGACAACTTAGAAATTATATAATTAAATAAAAACAAAAGCAAAAAGAAGTTAAAAGGTAATATTGGTACTCTGGTTTCTTTATCTTTTATGATTGGGAATAAAAATATATTCTTTAAAACTGATCAATTAAGAATGCATTCATTAAAAACCATAATTACAAACACAGAAAACAAGAAATAATTACAAAGGCGGAAAACAAAATAAATTCTATACTTATCTTTTTAAGTTAGTCTAATGAGGTTTTGTGGGTTTTTTTCAGTACTCTGATGATGTATTTATATGAAGTTCAAATGAAAAGAGGCTATGTCTGCATATGTGATCCAACAGACAGATGGAGAGATGGGCTTGTACCATTCATTCCAATGGAGTTCTGGGGGCACTTCTTACTAATTCTGATTGAAGCTGGAAGAAATAGAAATCCCCTCACATTTAAAGATATAGGCTAGGTGAGATGTAGGAGACAAGTGTCAGGTCTCAAATAAGGAGAAGAAAAGAAATTAGAGATGCTAAATATAGAAGTGTAGCAATATGATGAATGGAAGAAAGCTTTAGAGAAATTTAAATAGAATAGGAGCAACTAAAATAGCTTTATGCACAATTTAAGTGCCAATTTAGTGTTTAATACCTTTGCATCATTGCTCAAAACTTCTCCTCCAGTGCAAAGAGCTACCTAATCATTTCCTTTCAGCAATATCCTTCCTATGCCTTATGGTCCAATTTAATACCAACCCTTCTAAGAAGCCCTTGATCAAGCTTGACTGCAAGTGAGACCTGTACTGCCTCCATATGCATAGGGCTGTGCTACTGTCTCTATGCTGCCCACACTCAAGGGGCCATTTCTTTAAACACTCTCTTGACAACATATTCTAATTCCTTAACTCTGTATTCAAGCCCTCCAACAGCCCTACAAATCATTTTGAAGAAAAAGGTGCAGATGTTGAGTAACCACTTGGGGAATGAGAGAGGTAGCTGAACAGACTTTGAGAAAGATGTGAAATGACATTCACACCTCAGCTGAGGTTAAAAGCAATACATTTTTAGACATTAACAGGTGTGATTGTGCACTTGACTCTAACAGGCTTTGGTATCCTACAGACCTGGCTTTGTATTCTGGCTCTATCACTTCCTAGCTCAATGGATATTTAAGAAAGTCATTTCATCTCCCTACTAATTTTTTCATCTCTAAAATGGGGATTTTAATAAATGGGCTAAACTCTTTTCATGCTGAAGTACAAATTCTTTTTCAATCTTGAGTCTCTCTCCAGCTACAGTTCAATATCGCTCTTTCTTTCTCTAGAGTCCAGTTTTTGAAATAGCATTTTGCACTTTCTGCTTTCATGTCTTTCTCTTTCATTTACTCTAATACAGCTACAACCTAAGGTCACTAATAGTTTGCTCAAATACCACCTTTTCAGGAAGACCTTCCCTAACCCCTCAATTTATAATACCAACCTACTGCAATTTAAAATAGCAAGTTGCTTCACTCCTGGGCATTCTCATCCCCCTCTCCTGATTTATTTGTCTCTATAGTACTTACCAACTTCTAACATATTATGCAATTCACTTTTCTATTCTATCATTTGCATCCCTTGATGAGAATGTGAGCTCCATGAGGGCTGGGATTTTTGTCTATTTGGTCAGTGCCAGCATCTTGGATGTTAATGAATATTTGTACAGTGAATCAATAAGCATGTGCTATTCAGGTCTGAGATATCTGGCGCTATTTTTGCTTCCTTAATCTTCTTATTTTTCTCTCACTCCTTAGCTTCTGTGATACCCTCTCCCAGGTTTTCATCATCTCTTTGATGGCCACTTGTTCACAGCCTAGGTTGCCCCTTCCTTCACCCACGTGTTAAGGACTAAGGTACTCCCAATGCTCATATTTGATCTCTTGCTCACCTCTTTCTTTACTTATCTTTGATGATAGTGAGATACTGTTCTAAAAGCTTTTTGTGCATTAATCCTCAACCTGAGAAGTACATCTTTACCAACAATATCTCATTTTATAAACTGAGAAAACTGAGAGGCACGGAGAGATTCATATTTTGTCCAAAGCCATAAAGTGAGTAAGTGGTAGATAAAAGATCAATTCTGAGCGGTGTGGGTTCAAGACCTGGCAGCACGTAAAGCTCACCTTCCAGATATACTCCAAATGCTTCCATTTCTATATCTGCCAGCCTGAACCATTTACCTGAGCTCCAAACCTATGCTGACCTTACCACATCCCAGAGATACCTGGAAGTCAATATAGTTAATGCCTTTTGAACTCACCATTTTTCCCCAAACCAGATCATGTGTTCTCATCTTCATCAACAGCAACCCCAACTATGCAGAAGACCATCCAAACCATAATTCAGTAAATAAACCTAAAGCCTCTTCATTCCCTTATACCCATCCTATCTAGCAACAATCAATGTCAAATCTACCTTATAACCACTCTAGAACATGACCCTTTCTCATGATGAGTGTGTCCATTGATCAGACCCACTCTTCACCACCTTCAGTCCTGTCCCCCATGAAGTCATTCTATACATAGATGCCAAAGTGAACTCTTTAAAATACACACTCCGCCACTCTCTTCCAGTGGCCCCTTTTCACTCAAACTCCTTAGTCCAGCACTCAAGGCCTTCTGTGTTCTGGATTCTGTCTATCACCATCTCTCTGCCTCCCTTCCTCCCCAAAGGATCCTGTCCCACCATCTCTGAGCAGGACTAACTCTCTCCTTTTATTTGGAGATATTTGAAATTGAATTCTTCTTCTTTACCTCTAGATCATTAGAAATCAGCACATGCCTGGCACTCAGTAGATATTTATTCAATAAATGAATGTTCACCTCTGCAGCAACTGCTCAATTTCCTATTCCTTCCTCTCCTGTGAGTCATCTACCTTGATAATCCCCATTTACCCCTCACAACTTAGCTACCCTCTCCAGGAAGCCTTCCCTAACTCTCTCACCCTCCCAGCCTAAGCTAAATACTTCATTTTGTTCTCCCATGATCTTCAGCATAATTTTACTACAGAGCTTATCATCAGAGGGGTAAATGCTAGTTTGCTTTTCTGTCATCCACTCACACCCCTACTTCCCAGATCAGTGACATACATTTTGCTGTCTATAAGATTGGTAGGTCTAAGAGAACCTAACAAGTGACACAATGATGAGTTTCCTAATGATATATCTTATATAATAAAAGCCTAGGTGGCACGATGCCCTCGTGCGACATCGTCACACGATAACCACCACAAGATGGCTGCCCTCACGTCGTCACAAGATGGCCACCACAAGATGGCCGGCAGGGGAAGGCAATGTGGGCAATCAGGCCAGCAGGGGAGGGCAGTTGGGTGTGAACAAGCCAGCAGGGGATGGCAGTTGGGGGCAATTGGGCTGGCAGGAGACCGCAGTTGGGGGCAACCAGGCCTGCAGGGGAGGGCAGTTGGGGGTGATCAGGCCTGCAGAGGAGGGCAGTTGGGGGCGATCAGGCCAGCAGGGGAGCAGTTAGGCATCAATCAGGCTGGCAGGGGAGCAGTTAGGGAGCAATCAGGCTAGCAGGCAGAAGCAGTTAGGAGCAATCAGGTAGGCAGGCAAGCAAGCGGTTAGGAGCCAGCAGTCCTGGATTGTAAGAGGGATGTCCAACTGCCAGTTTAGCCCCGGTTCCAACCGGCAGTTGGACATCCCCCAAGGGGTCCCAGATGGAGAAGGTGCTGGCCGGGCTGAGGGATACCCCCGCTGTGCATGAATTTCGTGCACCAGGCCTCTAGTATGTTCATAAGAAGTCGTATTTTTGAACAGGGCTACCTTCATGAGGATCTTTTTGAGAAACCTCTTTTATTTATTAGTATCAGGAACAGCTTTGACATTGCAGTGCAACTTGTTAATGAACCCAGTCAATGTTTAAGCTAATCAGGTTCTCCCTTCCATGGGCTGCTTAGGACACTGAAATCCCATTGTAGCGCATGTGTGCAATTATACTATCAATGAGCTATCATCCCAAAGATGCTAACTAACTAGTTTCTCAATATCTAAATTATGTCACAAGTTATGCTGCTTACAAGAACTGAAAAGGATTCTGGGTTCTAAAATGAGGACGGCCAATCACACAGACCAAAGTGCAGAGCAAAAGCCCAAGGTGCCAAGTGAAAAAAACAAGATGACAATGCGGCATCCTGTGCAAAATGGCTGAGTGCAACAGCAGAATAAGCACACATGCCTACAATAACTTAATCACTCCACCCCACTGCCTATAAATACAGAAGGCTCTTTCTCAGCCTTGGAGGCCTTGGAGCATAAGCTCACCCTTCTCCATTCCTTGATCAAAGAATAAAGTTTCTGCTCTGCTTTACTGAACTCACTGGGTGGAAGGGCCTTCCTTTGGGTCCCCGACCTGGAAAGGTCAGCAACACTATGGTTTGCCATCATTGTTGTAAAAGCTATCATTTCCTGAAGTTCATTGAATCCTTTCTTCAATGTGAAGAATAATGGTAAACATTTGTTGTGTTTACAATGCACCAGGTTTTGTTTTTAGTTACTTAGGCTTGCATACTATTCAAAATAACCTACTGAGTTAGTGTTGCAGTAGCAACAAGTTGTAGACTATAAACTCAGCTGTGCACAAGACACAACGTTCCTTATTACTGTGTCTTCTCTGCTTCCCCAGGACTATGATTGTTGTTTAAGGGCTTGCATGGTACCAAAGCATTACCAGATAGCTTGGGCTGGGGGTGGGACCTCTGCCATCTGTCCCAACTGGTATCCAATTAGGGACTCACTTTTTTGTTCTTTTCAGTCACCAATCCACACACAAGGCTTTGTCAGTGCAGACTGCATCAGGCCAGACTGCATAAGCTCCCGTTCTCACAAGCCCGTCCTGGGTTTTGGCATCTCCTCAGGTTCTATGAAGGGTTGCCCAGGTCCCTTTATTTCCAGATCTCCCAGAACTGTACGTGTTTTCTCATTGCCTGCCACCAAGGGCTCTATTGGAGGGAGGGCAGGAAATGAGGGGTAATCTCAGGGATTCCAATTTCAGTGTCTACTCTTCCCTTCCATTCTTCTCTGCCTTTTTTCTAGAAATACATTTGATTATTAATCTGGGCTGATCATGAATGTTTGTCATTTAATGCACCTTCTCCTCTCAGCCTAGACTTTTGAGACTCAAAAGCCAACAGTGAACAGCTGATATTTGTTGTGCCACCCCTTCTCAGAGCAAATAAATGAAGGATATTCTAGCTGACTCTGGGGGAAAGGGTCCCTAAGACCATCTCCAGGCTCACTGATTTGCTAGGAGCATTGATAGGACTCAGCATATAGTCATACTAATGACTATGATTTATTATAATAAAAGTGTCTACCAGCGGTTCTCAACCTGTGGGTCGCAAACATTGAAAATACATCCTGCATATCAGATATTTACATTACGATTCATAACAGTAGCAAAATTACAGTTATGAAGTAGCAACAAAAATAATTTTATGGTTGGTGGTCACCACAACATGAGGAACTGTATTAAAGAGTCATGGCATTAGGAAGGTTGAGAACCAAAGGTGCATGGGGTGAAGTCCAAGGAAATCAGGAGCAAGTTTATGGGAGTTCCCTCCCATTGGAGTCACACTGGATGTGCTTAATTCCACAAGAGTGTGTTGGCACAACATGTGAAGTGTTTTCTATCATGGGAGCTCATTAGAGATTCAGCACCTGAAGTTTTGGGGGGGTTGGTCATGTATGCACTCTCTGCCTTGCATGCTTCAAAATCCCAGACTCTCAGATATAAGGTAGACATTCAGCATAAACCACATTGTTTGTACAAATAATGTAGGAACAGTGAGCCACTCTTTGCGGTGAGGGTGTAGGAACCTCCCCAAATACAAGTTACCAAATGATAGCCAAGGGCCAGCTTTATAAGCAGGCCACAGTAGTTAGGCCTGCTCTATTAACTCTGGACACCAACTAAATGGAGAAGGACCAAGAGTCCAGGAAAATGTAAGTTTTGGTGGGGGGAAGGGGAAAGGCCAAGAGATATACCTCAGTTAATACTTCAAAATAGTATATTTGCCACAGGCTTGTTGTTTATAGTTTATAGATGCAAATAGAAGCTAAGAGAAGTTAAGAAACTGCTAAAAGCAAACAAATAACAAATTTTTTTAAAAAAGGAAACAGTAAAGTTTAGATTTACATCTTGGCCTCTTTGATTCCAAAATCCATTTTCCTAATTGCTCACCATTCCTGCCTCCATTTCCTGTCCCTCATCTGATTTTGCCCCATGCTCCATGCTGAATTAACTGTATCTTCTGCTTCAATAATTGTTTTAAATTAAATTTTCTTCAATCTTATTTGTAGAAAATTCACTAAATTACTTGACTATTCCTTTTAGTCTTCTTCCTCCAATTGCCACCTGGAAGGTAGAAGTTATCGCGTTCATCCTCATAACCCAAATAAATGAATGGCAGCATATGTGAAGTGAAAGAATCCAAGATCAGAAACACAGTGCACTTGACAGCCCTGAAAACATGGAGGAGCATGTCTGGGTGGCTTTAAGGTCTGGTGATAGCAGATGACATCTGGTGATGTCACCTTCTTCACCTGACCCTGCTTTCAATTCACTCCCTTCAACCCTGGTCCATCTTCTCATGTACATGGGGTTCAGCAAGACTGGCAATAAGTTATGCATTCATTTGAGGGACCTGTTCTCCTTAGATGAGAGAACCCTTCCAAACTTACCCACACTGGCAGCTATGTGCACCCAGGACGAGGCAAAAAAAGAGGAGAACCAGATAAAGAAGAAAGAGTTATTAAAAGGCTCCTGTAAATAGTGAGCCGTCAGTGATTGTTCTGGCTTGCCCTGGAAGCTACTGCCCTCTGGCAACCTCTGTACATATATACACTTCCAAGGAGTCAGCACCAGTCTACCTTTCTGAACCTCTATCACTTATTTGCACACAGGGAACATACCAGGGCCCTGATTTCCCAATAAAGAGAAACCAGGAGCAAATGGTAGGCAGTCACACACAATGACACATTACTTGAGGAATATGTAATCAGTAGATTTAAAGGAAACATCGGTAATGTATATAGCATATACCCAGGAGAGGGAACAAATTGTTAGCTGGAGAATTTTGTTTTTAATTAAACAGGTAATGTATGCCTGCATTTAGTCCTATAAATGAAAATGTATTCACCACAGAGGCATGAATCTTATTAGGCCCTCCTGTACATAAACTGTATGGGTGATTACCACTGATTACTGTACTATTAGAGACCTGTGCGTGGAGTGGCTTGATTGTAGCATGTCTGGCTCTTGAAAGGGCTCCCATGTGCTTTGCCTGAATTGTGGAGAATCAGCAGGGGTTCAGATTGCCTGGCAATTCAATTGTAGGTATGAGGAGCTGAGTGGGAGGGGATGCAAATGCACACTGTGGAATGGTATGCTTTCTTTATGCAGGCCAGAGATCAAGAAAAGAGGTTTGTGTGGGAGAAGGTGCTATGAAGCCTCTTGCCTTGAGCACAGATCCTATGTGCAGACCCATCTTGGCAGGTGCCTGCCCATATCACTGGATGATGCCATCTCAGTGGACTCAGAGACTGGTCACTTTAATTGGTATTATTCATCAAAATCACACCCGCAGCATAAGATGTTCACTCTTGACACCTAAGTTCTTCCTAATAATTTTCCAGCTACTCCCACGCCCAGTCCATTGTTTATACATCCCCATTTATCCCTGTTGTATTTGGAGTTGAGGTCAATCTCTCTCCTTTATCGCAATCGTTTTAAATAAAGTCTTTCTTGCCATTTGAAACAAGTATCAGAATGATTTTTCTTTAACAATACTCAAAAATATCTGCCCTTGCCTATCTCCATGAGGGTTCCTTTATGTTTCCATCAGAACAAGAGGTGTGACTTTCTCTAGCATCACTACCATGCTGGCAGAAGAGGGCACATTCCTTAATCATGACAACACCAGTATGTATTGAATGTTCACTTTTACCAGGCTCTGCCCTAAGTCCTGTGCAAGGATTATCTCCTTGCCCTATACTTCTACCCAGACTTTTAGTACAGCCTGCCTGCAACTTACACTGAGTTCAATATCCTCATTTGGTTTCTCTGTTGATATTGGTACTCAGAGAATTCACCACCATTTCTTGCTAGAGTTACCAGCAAAGTGAATATCCATGTCCATGATGCCATAGCCCTTGGACTTTCTCAACTTGAAGTGGGTCAAGTTTTTCTTGGGTCCTGTCAGCCATACCAGCAGGGTTCTATTCCCTATTCTAAGTATCATTCTTCCCAGAATCTCAAGCCTTCGGGATCTCATTACTGTTGAACGCTGACTAAAGAATATGTTTCCTGTCTGCATTTGCGTAAGTGTGAATCTTAACTCCAGAGGTTCACATTGGAAACCGCCTCTCTCATTGAGGGTGTGAAGGCTTGGTTTCCTTCTTTAGGAATTCCAAGTGAGAGGTTTAGGGGAGGTATTATTTGAAAGGAGAGAAAAGCCTTTCCAGGGCATTTGAAAGCCCACTCCATAGTGATAACCTGATCTCCAATACGTAAGCTGTTTTGGTGATTACCACTGATTACTGTACTATTAGAGACTTGTGTGTGGAGAAATCATAGTTGGGCAAGTCAAAATATGAACACATTTGGAAAAGGGGAGTCACTATGTACTGTGCAGAAGTGATTAGGTATAAACAAGAGTTTATTTATGCTAAAACTTTTACCCTTAGGACTATTACGATGCCATGACCTTGGTCTATGACCCATCAGCCTGAGCCCAGCTGACTTGAAAAAAGAAATGCATCAGAGAAGCAAGAGCCTTTCTGTCACTTCCTATCCTCTGAAGGTCTCTGGGAAAATGACCATGGAGACACTTAGAGTCCTGATTATGATAACTGCAGCCAAGTGCTAAGAGATCTCAAGCTCCACACACCAACACCTGGAAGAGACCATCTGCAAACCCATCTGCAAACCAAGCAGAAGGTCAAACTGGAAATATAATTTACACCCACACCTATAAATACCATCAACAGCAGTGCTTCTTATTTACCAGACAGCCCCAGGTCCTGCCTTCAGGAGCTCAGTAAAGAGTCCAAGGAGAACCAGCACTTGCCAGCAGGTCCTCCCATTCTTCTTGGGATTGGAATGACTCCCAGCAATACAACTACAGCTGTGTATCCTGCTTTCTAACAAAGGCTGCTGAGGAAGAGAGCAAGCCAGGTGGGCCTGTCCAACCCACTTAGCCCAGGTGGGATAGGCACCGGGCATGTCAAATTTCCATAATTAACCATTCACTGTTGCCTTTCACAAACTAAAGCTGTAATTTCCCAAGACTATTCAAGGTGACACAGGCTCCTCTTCTAAAGGCATTAATTAGGAACATCTCATTCCCTGTGGCAGGGGTGGAGCAGATCTTTCCAACTGTAGTGTGTATTTATTTAGAGCTATTACCACATAATATTTATAAGATACTTCACATGCATTAATTACCCTGTAATGAACTCTATGGCTATAATATCAATGTTCTGCCATGACTATTAAATGCTCCCTCCCCCCCACACACATACTTTTTTTATCACCTTGGGGGGAAAAATAAAAATTAAAATTAATTGCATGACCATTAAATGCTTATTTTTAATAGAAAACTTGAAAATGATGTGAAAATGCAAAACAGGGTGCACAGTAAATCAAAAGCAGATAACACACACTTCTAGACACACTCTACTGTTTTTATGAGCATGTTTTACCATCCATTCATTATGTTGTCTGTCCTTTTGAAAGCTGGTTATTATATTGCTTATACAAAGAAACATGTGAATGGCTGTGCAACAAGCCATGAAAATCAGAACAAAACTGAACATTTCTGCTGCTATTTGAATCCGCCTCCCTCAAATCTCTGCCTGGAGAATTCTTACAAGAGGCTCATCCCTGTAACACCCACACAAAGCCTTATATAAGAGAAAGGGGAAGACTTGCCATAGTAGCTCATGATTCAAAATGGTGGTTACCCAAAGAATGGTCAATAGCCATCCTATTTTTTTTTTCAGGAAGTGACGTTTTTTCTGAAAGCAAAGAAATGGGGTAAGGAGATCAGGGTTGTACAGCATGACCTGCCTCCTAAAATCCCAGGTCACCCCCTTTTTATTCCTCCCAAATATAAGTCATCTTTACATTATCCATGGCAAATCACCATCTGGGCTGATTGCCAATCATGGGAGCATCCTAACTGAGCAGAGTTTAATTGATTTAGTTTTCAGAAAAATCTTCCCAACTTGAGCCCCAAATCTTATCTCCCAATAAATTTCACTCATTTATTCTAATGTTGACCCCTAGGCTCAATATAGTCATAAAATACTTTATTCCCTCTTGCTTGGCCACCTTTTAAGCCTTTGGTAACAGGCATCTAATGCCTGAGAAAGTTCATTGTACTGGTGATATGAAGAATGTCTTTACCTTGTTAGAGGTCATGCACAAAGCTGGTAGGTTTGTTTGGATGTTTACCTATAGATAAATACCTAGTTCCAGACCAGGGTCTTCCATGGTTCTTCATAGTGGCCCTTGTTTGCTAGGAGCCTACCTACCTACATATCAGATGGAAATGTCTGTTTCCCTTTCACACCAAAATGCCCTTCAGATTCTCAATTTTGCCTCTTGGTGGTGGTCACCTGCTTGGGGGTCTATCTGTGTGCATATGCAAATTTACTAATCACAGCTTCCATTTTTTATGATAAATGCAGGGAGCTTCTTTTATAGGGCTTACAACTCATGACAAGCATGCAATAAAAGTATGAAATGAACATCTTATTCCAAGAGGAGGATTATAGACAAGAGGACTAGTTGACACCAATACATGTTGGAAATGATCCAGACAAGAAGAAAATTGAATACATTTCCTAGGTAATGCCCAAACATTGCTTATTTTATGCTACTGAAAAATGTGAAAATTATATATTGAATTGTCTCTTACACAAAGAATTACCGTGGCATAATATTGACATCCCTTTGGCTTGTATTTCTTGGAACATGAAGTTGAAAGCATTCCTTCAACATTTATTGACATCTACTCTGTGCCAGATACTATACTAGATGCTGGGGACAGAATAGCTGTGGACAGTGCTCTACAGGCATTCATAAAGGATAGTGAAGCCACTTTTGATTTGCCAAGAAACCACAGAAGGGAGAATAACCAAGTCAACATAACATAGATAAGGAAATGCTCATAGAGGCAATGATAAGCCAGCTGGGTATGAAAGGGAAAATAAGATTTATGGGGCAGATAAGGGTAAGAAAGACATTCCATGCAGAAAAATCAACTGGTCAAAGCCAGTAGAATGGAAAAATATGGCAAATTCGGCAACAATGTTAGTTCATTATGACTGAAACTTAGTCGAGTGAGGAAGAGGATGTTGGTAAAATAGTTTGGGTTTATGTCATGCAAGGTCTTGGATGCCTTGCTAAGGAATTTTGGGTTTATCATGAAGGAGTTATGGAACAATTTTTGAGATAAAAAATGAAAAGGATGTGTGTTTTTTTATTGAATTTATTGGGGTCACGTTGGGGTCACAAAACCATACAGGGTTCCAGTATACAACTCAGCATCATCTGCACACCCATCATGTGCCCATTGCCCTAAGCAAAGTCCCCATTTTCCCCACCTTTGCCCACATCCACTTAACCCTCACCCACTTCTCACCCACTTTCTCTCTGGCTATCACCACATCATTGTCTATATCCATGATGTGTGTGTATATATATATATATATATATATATATATATATATATATATATTTTTTTTTACTCCCTTCATCATCTTCCATCCAGTCCCCCAACATTCCTCCCCTCTGACAACTGTCAGTATCTATCTATATAAAACCCTAATGTGCAAATCAACCAAAAGGCAGAATGACCAGCGGAATGACCAGTCGCTACAATGTGCACTGACCACCAGGGGGCAAATGCTCAACACAGGAGCTGCCTCCAGCCCACAGGCCCAGGCTGGTGGTGGCACCAGGGGGCGGGGCCGTGGGCAAACTACGGCCCGTGGGCCAGATCCGGCCCCTTTGAAATGAATAAAACTAAAAAAAAAAAAAAAAAAAAGACCGTACCCTTTTATGTAATGATGTTTACTTTGAATTTATATTAGTTCACACAAACACTCCATCCATGCTTTTGTTCCGGCCCTCCGGTCCAGTTTAAGAACCCATTGTGGCCCTCGAGTCAAAAAGTTTGCCCACCCCTGGCCTAGATGCTAGGTATGGTCGTGGAATTGGAGAAGAGGAGACAGAGGCAGGAGATAATTAAGTTGTTGAGTTATCAGGTTCTGGAGAATTGGTGGATGGTACAGAAGGATGGAGAGGACAGAATCCAGAAGGATGCCTAGCATTTTTGCTTGAGCAATTTGGTAGATAAACTGACCATTAACTAAGATACATTGAGGGTTAAACATTTTAATTATTGGATACATAAAAGTTTTGGTGCCTAAAGAAAATATATTTGAAGAATTTAGAAAAAAAAACTGTTCTGAAGTTCAAGAGTGAGGTTACTGGTAGGTGATAATTGAATACATGAAAGTAAATAAGAATGACTGATGATTTAAACCATGGAACACTTATATTTAGGGAATAAACCCAAAACAAGATTGAGAAGGCAACATTCCAGGTGTAGCCAAAGGGGAAACCAGGAGATTTTGGTGTTACAGATGGTGGTGGTGTTCAACAAGGAGGGCCAACTGTCTCAGTTCTCCTAACTTGCACATGTGACCACCTTCCACATCTGACCTCTGATAACAGTTTAGACCTCTAGATTTCCCTACACTGAAGTCCAACTTCACTTGGACCAGAATTGTCCAGACACCCTTAGACTTATTACCATTCCTCTGAACTTTGGACTTTGGCTAAAACCTCAGTAAAGAAGTCTGCAGGCTATCCCACAATAAAGACTCCACCTTTCAAGGTCCACTTGATTTTTCCTTTTCCCATCAAGGAACTCACCCAGCAGTGATGTTTCTGTAAACCAATGGCTCTCAAAGTTTTGTCCCAGGACCAGCAGTTTCTGTATCTCTGATTGAAAATACACTAATTCTTAGCGCCCATTCCAAACCTATTGATAAGAAACTCTGGGGATGGGGAGCAGCAATCTTTGTTCTAATAGCCCTCCAGGTGATTTGGGTGCCCACTCAAGTTTGAGAGCCACAAAAAAAGATGATAGTTGTATCCTTCTATCAAGGTGGGGGAACGTCCAGCCCATGGGCTATATAAGGCCTGAGAAATCATTTGGTCTGGCTCTGCCAAGGCATTAGGGGTGAGTTAATTAAATGTTTGACCAAATATAGCAGGCAAATTTTTAAGTTGATAATTTTGTATGGCATGAGAATGATGTTATAAATATCCAAATGGCTCTTGGCAGAGAAAAAGTTCCCCACCCCTGTAACATTGCAGATCCCTAAAAACAATGTGCTTAGAATCTGTCTTTGATAATGCATAGATAGAGTCTGAAATAAAAAGAGTCTGATGTTTTCTGCTTAAATTACATTATATTTCAATCATAGAGGATATCTAGAGCGTAATCCATACAATGAATATTTCCAAGTCTTTGGCCTTATTATTAGTTAAATAGGGGGGAGGGAATTGGCAGAAGGTAGGGTGGCTGGCTGTTCAAGTAATTGTTAAAGGAACAGTAACTAAATGCCAAATTTGTGTAATGGAAATCTTCTTTATCTTTTGACATGATGATGATTATAATAGGCTTTAATGTTTCTATATTTTACAGTAAAGCATATAATCTACATGAAATAATTTGAAATAATTGGACAAAAATATTTTTTTATCTATTAGTATACAACCCTATCCTACAAGGGACTTAAAGCAGCATAAAGAAAATACATATTAAAATAGTATACTAAAATGTAATGTTCCTACAAGATGCTACTTTTAGCACAGAAAGAGGCCCTGGATGTTTCCTCCTGTGCCAGACACTAACCTTTTAGCTGCTAGGCAGCTGGTAGGTGAACCAGAAGAGGAACCATAGTAACAGACAGGCATTTGGTAAGGGCAGTGACTATCAATCACCTGAGCTGATTCCCATGTTACCTGAAGGAAATATTAAGATAATAAAAATTACCTGTCATTAAATTGTCACAATTCATTAAGAAGAGATTAGTCATGTTGTCCATTTGTGTGCACCTGACCATCCTGTCATTTCCTTCCTGTCTTCTGTCCACAAGACCCCATGCCTGAACCAACCTACTTGACCCAACAACCTTAAAATTTTCATCCAGTACTAACTCTGTTATTTTTATCAAATAGGGATTATTTAACCATATGTCTCTATTATATGTTTTTAAATTCTGGTTTTTCCATTCTTGCCAATCAGTCTCCCAAGTCCTTGTACCTGATACATAATATGCAACATTAGTATTTACTGAAAGAATGGAAGCATGGAAAGGTGGAAGACAAGCTAAGTGATCTGAGTTGTGGTCTGACCACCGCATTAACAGATTTTTAAAATTTTAAGTGAGTTAATTCATTTCCCTAAACCTCAGTTTTCTCACTTCTGAAATACAGATATATACAGGGCCTCATTATTCTCATCCTTCACTAACCTGTACTAAATGAGAAAAGAGAAGCAGGAAACTAACCACCTGTCTGGAAATTTCACAGGCCTAATCAGTGTCTGCTACACTCTTCTGAAATTTCTGGAAAATGTTGGTGGAGGCTCCATTTCAAGTGAGCAGAAGTTGATTTATGATTTAGTCCAAAGGCCATGAGAAACTCAAGAGTCTAAATTGCTGTTTCCTTGAAATGATCCTGTTCCGGTGAACTCAGATGAAATGAGCCAAAAGCAGGCTCTCAGAGAAACCCTGGTGAAGCAAAACTGCTGATTCTCCCAAGCCTCCAACGTGCCCCTGATAAATCTGCTGACGCCACCTGAACCAGCGCCTCTCACAAGGTTAACAAGAGCCCCATCACCAGCAAGGAAGATGTAAAAGTCTCTCCTGACCTAACTTCCAGAAGCTACCGCAGGTCATTTTTCTATCAGTCTTTGAAAACAGACCCAGCCTGATGTCACACCCTGTGTCAACCCCCAGTTGTCACTTCAGGGCTTAGAATTTAGTTTATGGCTTTTAGAGAGTTTCAAATGATGCCAAACAGTCAAGGGTCCTTTGAGGCCTCCACTGAAGGAGGGCAGGCTGTTTGTCCTTAGGGGAGCAATCAATAATAATCAGCATTTCTTGAGAACTAAATGCCCTGCAATAGCTGTACTTTACATGAAACATCTCATTTAAACTCACACTCAAAGTGACTAGCTTACAGTAGAGGAAACAGGCTTAGAGAGAACTCAAAATGCATAACTTCCGAAAGATTCTCAATGGACTTAACCCAATCAAAGCAGTTGCTATCCAGAAAGGAAAGTGTCAGGTATTGTGGAATCCAATGTAAAATGCAAGTGAAGCTTTTGTCTCTCCTTTCTTTTCTTTTCGGTGAGATGACATTTTGCAAACTATTCGGCAGAGGTTAGCAACATTTTAGGAGTGTTTGCCAAAGAGGTATCATATTATTCAGAGTGAATAAAGAAAGAAGCCAGGAGTTACCAATGCAGTGTGAACTCTCAAGAGAGATGGGAAGTGGGAAAGTGGACTTTCAGGAAAAAGGAAATGCAGTGGGGAAATTATCCCAAGCAGGGAGGTAGTGGTAAAAATTGTAAAATCGTTAAGAAACAGGTATTAAATAGACACATCCTTAGAGAAGTCCTGAGACTTTTGACAACCAAACTACATCTGGGAGAGAATTAGGGGAAAATAACATAGTGATGCGATATTAAGATCAGGACTTAATCACCTACAAAATGGAAAAAGTAGCCCTTCACTTACTGAGGATGACTTATAAGAGGGGTGTCATGCCTCTGTGGTAGGTCACACTCATTGATGATATGCCATACGTGCCTGGTCCATGTTCTTCTGCTCAACCTCTGGTTTCAACTTTTGATGTTCTCATGAGTCAGGAGAGGGGCTTCCACAGGTTTAGAAGAAGCAATGTGCTTCTTTGTGAGAAGAGGCAACTCTCCTCTCGTGAAAGATTTGAGTAAACCTGGAAGGGAGGCCTCTAAGCTGCTCAGAAGGTTGCACTTGGGCCGTGCTAGTGTAGATTGTAAACATATTCCTGATCCCCTGGGTATTCTGAAAAGAACTGTAGCTGTGACAGAGGCAGCTTTGAGAAAGTTCAGTGAATGCTTTATGAGATGCCAACTCGGAAACAAAGGAGGACAAGGATGGGGAGCAAAGGGGAAAGAGAACAATTATGCCGGCTCTGCCAAGTTAGCACAATGAGACCATCAAAAGCTGAAACCAGAGGCTGAGCAGAAGAACATGGACAGGATATCAAAATCCGTTTTCTGATTTTGGAAGAGAGCAGGCAGAGGTATAGGCAGGTTTATGAATGGAGCTGGCAAATGGGAGGCACCAAATCAGCACAGTGTGTATGCAAGCTCAATTTAGTGACCAATCCAAAGTCAAAAGGAAACTGACACTTTGGCCTTGATCCCTTACATGGACCCATTTTCTCCAGAAAAGCACATTATTAGGATCCAGTAAACATCCAGTCTTTTATTTCTAGCACCCATTCACCTACAATCACCCTTCCCTTACTTTCATGCTTCTGGTTATCTATTGCCACATAATGACCCATGCCAAACTGCATCCAATAACTATTTCATTATGGTCACAGATTCTGTGGGTCACAAATACAGCAGGGCACTGTAGGAATGGTTTGTTTCTACACCATGATGTCTAGAGCCTCACTTGAGAAGACTCAGTGGGCTGAGGGTGACGGCTGGGGGCTGGAATTATCTGCAGCTTCTTCACTCACATATCTGGTGCCTTGTCTGGATGACTCCAACGGGTCTTAGTAGAAACTGTTGATCCACCTGGGGCCTCTCATGTACTTGGACTTCCTCACAGCATGGTGACTTTAGGGTAGTAAGTAGTGGCTCAGACATTCAAAAGCAGGTGTTTCAGCAAATAAGTTAGAAGCAACTTGGTCTAGCGTTGAAGTGATATGTGTCATTCCATTGTACACTATGGATCAAAGCAGTTATGGGCCTTCCCAGATTCAAGAGGAGGGAACAAAGTGTATGGAAGAATTTGTGGCCATGTTTTAAAATTGCCTCTCTCCTCTTCTTGGTCATCTCTCTCCTGCCCTGCCACTGCATGACAAGGTTTTGACTCTTCTCTGGACAACTTGTTCTCCTGGACATATCTAGATATGCACCTCCTGCATTCTTCCTCAGGCACAGTTTTGGCTATTGCATTTCCAAAAACTATGAACAAATGGTCTCTGGGCATGCAGGACTTGGGCTGGCCTCATGGTATCTATGCTAAGTTTACTTAGCTAAGTCTGTGTGTGCATTATCTTATTGGATCCTTATAACATCTCCTTGATAAAGGTATAATTATTTCTTCATTTAAAAAGTGAGGGAGCGGAAGCTTGGGGAGATTCAGCGGTTGGTCGAAGGTTCCACAGCTAAGCAAATAAGTTCTGGGTAGAACCACACTTTAAACCTAGTCTTAATCACCATGTCATATGCCTCTCTCACCAGTGCTGTTCAATGAATTCTTACAGTTCTCTGAACTTGGGCATGCAGATTATGATTGCATTTTCTATCCCTCCCCCCACCCCCACCCTAACCAGTCCTGGCCAATGAATTGTAAGCATAGGTATTGCATGTCCTTTGGGGGGTCAAGCATTTAACTGTGGTGGAAGACCCTCCCACAAGGCCCCCAAGCACTGAGACTGGCATTATTGGAGATGGAAGCTGCTCAGCCAACCTGAGTTTCCAGGTGACTATAATGAGCAGAGCCCCCTGCGCACTCATGGTGGACATGGACCATGAGTAAAAAGTAAATGTTTGTGGTTTTAAGCCACTGAGTATTGTCATTACACAATATAATCTGGACTATATTATCGGACTGACCATATAATCTCTTTGATCTTCAGTTTCCCTGACCATAAAATTGGATAATTGCTACTACTTACCTCTAGTAGAGCAGAGGTGGGGAACATCCATCCCATGGGCTGTCTAAGGCCTGAGAACTCATTTGGCCTGGCCCTGCCAAGGCATTAAGGGTGAGTTAATTAAATGTTTGACCAAATCTAGTAGGATAATTTTTAAGTGATAATTTTGTATGGCCCATGAATAAAGTTATACATATCTGGCCCTGGGCAGGAAAAAGTTTCTCCACCGCTGCTGTAGAGGGACTATTAGAATGAATGGAAATAATGTATGTGTGTAAAATAACTCATTCAGTGTTTAACCTAAAGTAGGATGTACTAACGTAGGACATTATTGCTATCACATGTAAGAAGAGTGCATGGTGACTAAGTTGGCTTAGCCCCACTCCTGTCAACAGCCCAGAGGCTCACCCCATCAAGAACCCCTTTATTAGCATCCTGTCTGGCAACAGAATGATGCCAGCATGGTAATTCCTGACTGTAGAGACATCAGAGAGAGAGAGAGAAGGCAGAGAATGGGGAGAGGCAGAGTTGTTATGTCTTATTATGAATACTAGTGGCCCGGTGCATGAAATTCATGCATGGGTGGGGGGGTGTCCCTCAGCCCAGCCTGCACCCTCTCCAATCTGGGACCCCTTGGGGGATGTCCGATCCCTGTGGGATTGGGCCTAAACCGGCAGTCGGACATCCCTCTTGCAATCCGGGACCGCTGGCTCCTAACCACTCACCTGCCTGCCTACCTGATGGCCCCTAACCACTCTGCCTGCCAGCCTTCTCGCCCCAACTGCCCCCCCTTGCCGGCCTGATCGCCCCCAACTGCCCTCCTCTCCTGGCCTGATAGCCCCTAACTGCCTCTGCCTCGGCCCAGCCACCATGGCTTTGTCCGGAAGGTCTCCTAGAAGGTCTCCTGGTCTAATTAGCATATTACCCTTTTATTAGTATAGATGATATTTGCCTGCTGGGACCAGATGAAGGTAGTGAGTAAGATTTAAGCTAGTAGGTGAAATACAGGGAACGGAGCCAACCACTTCTCTGCCATTCTACCCTAATTTTGATCACAAGAATAACTTTCTGGAACTGAGGTTTCCAAAATAGATTTCTTTCATAACCAAATAACAACCAGGTAGGATAATCACATTTCAAAAGCTGAGCCTCATTTCCCCCTAGATGAGGAACTTTGAACACTTCCTCTAGAGGGAATTGAGGAAGTGCCTCTTATTCAAATGGATGCCAGTCTGTGATTGTCCAATTATTCACTGCATTCTGCCTTTGATGGCCCAGATGTTCTCAATTTCTTATAATAAATTCTTTCATCTGAAAACTCGTTCTACTCAGAAATGCAAAATCCTCTTCAGTTTGCCAGCTCTTTTTGATGAGCTGGTATAATTGGCCTTCAATTTGCTTATTGTTTTGCAATAGAAAGCCCAAGTTTAATTTCATTTCTGTAAACCTGTAGACAAGAGCCGACCATTCTACCATTTAAGTCATTCTCCTCATTACATTCTACTTTGGCTCGGCCCATCCCCATCCCCATAATCAGGATGAAATTTTGGGAAAACCATTTTTTCCCCTTCCTTTTTTTCCCTGATTTAAAAAAAAAAGAAATAATTTTTCCCATTGCAAAATACTTAAATTTTATTCAATAAAAATATTTATTAAATATCTTTTCTATACCCTCTTGTTCTTAAAAAATAACATACATACTTATTAGCTTATGTAATGATTAATCAATTGATTAACACCTTTAGTCGCCAATATAACTATGTCAACCAATATTTATTGAGGTCCTTCCATAATCCCATATACCATGTAAGCCTTGTGGGAGATACAGATAAATATGAGACAGTTTCTTAGCCCATGGGTTATCTATTTGTGGAAGTTGGGCATATTTATAGTAATAATATAACAAGTTACCAATAATAGACAATTACAATTACTCTCTCAAAAAGCATTAATTGACAAATATTGATTAAACACTTTGCCATGCTTAAATACTAGAAGATCATTTTTTTCCATTTTTACACTACACATTTTTGTGGTGTTACTAAAGCCTTCCTCTTCTCCTAGATGGTTTTATTTCCAGTTCCACAGGCATTGAGATTTCACTTTAAAGGTTGAGGAAACTGAGCTGTCTGATATTCTCTGATACGTGTTCTAGATCGTGGCATAGAGAAATGATGTCTCATGGTGGTTAAAGCATCAGTCCTGGAGTCAGACAGCCTGGGTTCAAAAATATGGTTATGTGGTTGCTATATTACCTTAGTCAAGTTACTTACCCCTCTATGCCCCACTTTCCCTATCTGTGATGGTTAAATTTATGTACCAACTTGCCTGGGCCCATACATTACATTGTTCTGGGTGTGTCAATGAGGATGTTTCTGGATGAAATTGCCATTTGAATTGATAAACTGAGTTGAGCATATTGCTTTCCCCCAACATGGGTGGGCCTCATCCGATCAGTTGAAGGCACGAGTAAAACAAACGGCTGAATAAGGGGGACTTCACTCCTCTCTGCCTGACTGTCTTCAAGCTGGGGCATCGGTTTTCTGCCTCAGACTGGAACCATGCAATCAATTGTCTTGGGGCTCCAGCTTGCCAGCTACAGATCTTAGGATTTCTCAGCCTTCATAATCACATAAATTCAATTGAAAAACCCCAACTAATAATACTGTTTATAAATTTGGGATAAAAAGATATAAATCATTACATGGCATAAGACAGAGTACTTACAACTGTGTCTGGCACAGTTAATGCCTCTGTGAATGTGCACTGCTATTAATCTCAAAGCTATGGTGCACACAGCTTTCTGGCCATTTATATCTGAAGATTGTCTCTCCGCTGCCATTGCCCTCATCCTGAGCTGCCCTTTCCAAAGACAGAATGGATGATTCTTTGAAGCGCTGAGCTGATGTATTCATTTCCCCCTTTTGTTATCACACTTGAAATCACATCATCTCCAGTCCGTGGAAAATGATTCTGTTGGGTCACACACTGATTCAAACAGAGAGACTCGAAATAATCAGAAATTACTTATACCAGTGAAATGTCAGGTGAGTCTGCTCAGGCCATTCTTCCAAGAACATTTTTGGCAATTCTGTAGATAAAAGAGGGTTGTGAAGGTTTTGTGCGTCTTTCTTTTTTCTTCCTCTTCTTCCAGATGAGAAGAGCCCTAAACAGACCTTTGTCAAGTAATAAATTTCCAAGGCTAGCAATTTGGATCTCAAAAACCCAGCTTCAAAGGAGCCGTCGGTTTCGGACAGGCACTGCTATCTAAAATAAATGCCCGAATAGCTGCCAGTTAAGGTACACGCTGAGCAGATAGGGAAGGGAGAGCTGCGTTATAGATTGCTCTGTGAATCTGAGAGGTCTTTGTCTGAGGACAATAGTAATATGAACAAATATCCAGGTTTTCAGTTATGGGCCATCCAGAGGATCAAGCAAGAAATCAAATTAAATCCAAATTGACTCAGCAATGCCAGCACCATTAGTATGGAGAGCATGCATCACCAGACATCCTTCCGCGAGTCTCCTGGCTCAGTTCTTGGAAAAGGGGCTGAATTATACCCAATCTAATACTTCTAGGTATTTTTCTGCTCAACAATGAGGTTTTATTGTTCATAATCAAATAGGGTTGGTTCACAACCATGAAATGATTCCCCTGTGCCTTTCACTGAATGAGAATCCTCTTAAGACTCTAGACATGTTATCAACAGGAAATGTATTCTATTAGTTATTTGACTGTTACTAAATTTAAGCTCTAGTAGCAGGATGACCAGGAAAATAATAAGCTCTCATCCATAATTGTGCTGTTAATCAATGTAAGCTATTTAATAGTAAGGTTCGGTTTTACCCGCAACTGCTATTTGGAACTGTTACTCAATAGGGGGGGAAAGATCTATTTGTCTCTCTATGTATATTTTTGCTCTGACTTGCTCTCTCCTATGTTCTATCTCAGGTAAAAGCACCAACACTCAACCTATTCCATCATCTTCGACACCTCCCTCTCATGTCCATGTCCAATCAATCACAAATCCTGATAATTCCATCACCCACATAACTTACATATTCACCCTATCCTCTTCTTTCCTCTGCCATTTCTTCTACTCCAGCAAGAACCATCAGGGGTTGGTAGCCCTAACAGAAAGGCATCCTGGGAGTTTCCAGTGGAGAAGAAAGAACAAGTTGTGGCAATGGGATGGTAATTAACAACTTCCCAGGATGGTTACACCCCTTGAGCTTCAGAAACTCATTTAGGCAAAACTTTCCAGAGATGGGGTGCTAGCTAGTTTAAGTCACTAAAAGTCACAGATGTGAGATAAATGAATCCAAACCAGCGTGTTTATTTGAATGGTTTAATTTAAGGTGAGTGGGTCAAAAAAGAAAGCATAATCCTAGATAGTAGTCATATTCAATATTGAGTGGAAGTCAAAACCATGGTTCAGAGGGCCGTGTTTGGATTCAAATAAGACTAAATATGCAAAGCAGAATCCGGGAGGTTTAAAGAAAAAAAGGTAAAGAGCTAACTGTCAAACTCAGATCTAATGGCCTCTTCCCCAAGACCACAACATCAAAATATTGTATATACCTATGAGCTCCTGGCAAAGGTCAGACTGGTCACTTTCCTCCATGGGATAAACAATCAGTAAATGTATGACTGATCTTTCTGCTTTCATTTCCAAATTGATTGAAGGCACTGGGCTTTGGTTTGGACAATTATTGATTATGTGTAACTGGAATTGTATATAAATAGTTCACTTTTCTTCTCAGAAATGCATTCAACTAACACTTTCAAGTGCTGATAACTTAATCAAATTTCATAATTATAATTATAATTATAATAATGTTAATAACAATATACTTGTATCATGCTTTACAGTCTATAACATGCATTCCAAGATGCTACCTCACACATAGAAGGGCGTTTTTCTATATTAACAGAGGTTGGTCTTGAGAGTAAGAAGGACAAACAAAACAGATGATCACTTATAAATTGGCACTGTATGGTCTTTGAGGCAGTCCCTGTCTATGCTTTTCCTATATCCCCTCATATCTCATTGCCATTTCTGTGCATCCCACTCTGACTTTTGAGAGCTAGAACATCATGGTTGTTGGCTGGCCTTAGGCTGCCAGAACCCACTTGGCCCATGTGTAAGGCATCATAGAAATGATGGGAAATTAACATCTTCCCAGGATGGTTACACCCCTTAAGCAATGACTGATGGGTGAGGGAATATAACCATCCCAGCTTCTTTACCCCTTGGCTAGGATAATTCTGAAGTATGTATTTTACAGCATTTCTTGATGCCTCCTTAGCTGTCTACAGTGGTTGCTGGGGTTTTTACTATTTCTTTTCCCTCTATATTACCTTCCCATTAACCTGCCATGTCTCTGCAACTCCCAAATAAACTATGCATCCTCAACCCTCCTCTCAGAAACTGCTTCTCGGATGGCCCTATTCAGTTAGAGTCTAAAATAATGGTGTATATTCTGAATGGATGGATAGCATGTGACATACAAGTGATAAAAGTCACGCTAAACTGAACAACTTAGACATCCATGGTATTCTTTAAAAAGCATCTCACCTGTCCATAGTAAAGTAGTGGCTGCTATTATCATGCATTTTTCAAGACAGTTTAAGTATTGAACTCTGAGTGAACAAGATTCTGGATAAAATGAGTAAAAATTAAGTCACTGACCTTGACCTCCCAGATTTCATGGTCTGGAGATTAGAAAGAGACACCAAAACAAAGCATTGACCCATAGTGGAACAGTTCCCAGGAGCTGGGGTGTGCAGAGGAAGGATAGCCTGACTGACTACACACCAGTAATCACCTTAAAGTATATTCAGACTTGGAAACACCAAAAACAGCAGAGCCAGGGAAATAGCCACCTCTGATCAGAAAGGCCTACTGTTTGTAGGCTTAACTCACCATCAGAAGAATGGGTGTCATGAAGACATCATCTAACAGTATAAAACAAAAGGACAAAACCAGAATTACTGTTCTCAGCAAATCCTTAGAGATCCCAGCATTTATCACAAACCTTGTTTGTCAAATCAGAAAAATTGATCTCACAACCAGTCCTTGTACAACCTGCCTCCAAAGATAGAGTGGAAATCTGGACACACCAGGTTACCAACATGTTCTGTTGGAAGAAAAGAAACACTTTTCACAACAATGCATCAAAGAACAAAGAGCATGGTGCTTCCTCCAATCTCTGTATCTCAGCCTCACAGAATGATTGTGGAGATATTCACTGCAGTATAAAATCAGCTATCCCCGCTCCTTCTTTCCAATTTTCAAATGTGAGCCAGAAAATCTTAGGCCCCAAAAATAAACCCAACATTTCTTTATACAGTCAATAATAAACAGATGCAACTTGTTTCTCTAAAAAAGCTGTACAGAACAAGTACTTATACGTTTTCAGAAAGATTGTGATAAATTTGATAGGCTCAATGCTAATTACAAATAAGTTTGTCCAATATCAGTCAACCACAGAAGATAAGAATTGTTTTTAAATAGAAGGCTGCTATTTACTTAGAAAGATATATGCTTGCTTTACAGATAGCCACACTCTGCAAGACCCCTGTTATGTAGCATGGGTTCTCTTACTCCTCAGAATGGTTCCTGCTGTAGATAGACAGCAAGACCCCAGAGAAGGAAACTCTACCTGTAGGTACTTCTGGGCATCCAGGGGCTTAGCGATCCCCATAGAATTTCTTTGGATCTGGTAGAATGATGTCCATGTGTCCCAGAACAAGCTCAGAGAATCAGGTGCCCAAAAGTTATACACACAACTGTGAGTTCTCTCCCCTAAATTATCCCCTAAAATGTTGACCTTACTCCATGTCTGCAATTTCTCACCTTCATTTCTCTCTTTATACTTATTCCAATTGGGCTTCCATCTCCCTTGTCCTGCAGAAAGTTGTCAAAGTCATTA
>NW_005871093.1:3892198-3893280 GCF_000147115.1 Myotis lucifugus | reverse complement strand
GTCATCATCATCATCTCTGCATTGTAATTGGTCTTCCTGTTTCCATCTTTGCCCTTTCCTTTACTTTCCAAACAGATCTAGAATTATCTTTTCAAAACATATGCCATACCATGTTCATACTTCAATTTAACCTTTCCAATGGCCCCCACTTCATGGATGAGAAGCCGAAGTCTTTTCAGTGTCTGCTTTGGCTGAGGCACCACTGCACCTCTCTGCTCTCTTTATTTATTATTCTACATCCCTACCTCCAATTTGCCTACACAGGCAGTCAAGTCCCATCTCCCACACTCGTAACACTAGGCCATTGCAGAACTTTCCCATTGGTGTCTTTGTAGTATATTCAGAGGTGATATTCAAAATATGTCCCTGTTACTCAAAGAGTGTTCCACTGACCAGCAGCTTCAGCATCACCAGATGCTTGTTAAAAATGCAGAATCTCTTCTTCACTCCTCCAACCCCCCAATCAGAATAATCTGCTTTATAACACGATTCCAAAAGATTAGCATGCACACTGAATTTGAGAAACACTGAAAGATTTCACAACTCAAATTTTATTAGTAAGAAGCACACAGAAGGAGGAAGGTAAGGGGGATTCCAGGAAAGGGTTGGAAAGTCATGGGTGGGGTTAGAATGTTGGATTAAAAAAAACATGCCTTTTTACTATAAGAGCCCTGTGAAAGTATTTCACTATTTCAACAACAGCATCAATTGTAAGTACTCATAAACTGAAGAGTAACCTCTGAGTATAGTAAAATACTATGAATGGGTTACAGGTGCATTCTATATTGACACAAAACCCTGAGTCTTTCTTAGCATCCAAGTGCAACTTTGAGTCAACAGAGACCCAAAGCCCATGTACAGAAGCATGAATAGATTAAATCTGGGGTTCCTAAAAAGGTGGAGCTGAGCCCGATATAAATCTGACAATAGATCCCCAATATCTCAGCGAGCACTGAGCATGTTAACAATACCTGTTCTGACCACCAATTCTCTAAGAGCTGCCAATGAGGTTTGCCCTACATCTCCAACAATCTAAATTTTGTAGCCAGCTGAATGGGTCTACTTCCATCTAAATTGTAGTC
>NW_005871093.1:3890246-3892098 GCF_000147115.1 Myotis lucifugus | reverse complement strand
TAGCCGCACACTGGAAGAAAATAGTACATACAATATCTACTTATTATATTTATGTATATATCATATACTTATTACAGATTCAGAATTGGTCAATTAAAGTCTCTTCACAGCAGAACTCTAATCAGTCTCAGATGCCACTGTTATGCAGTTAAAGAACCCAAGGGATTCCTGAGAGATGGGGGTACCAGCTGTAACTTTGAGCATTTTTGTTTCAACTAAATGGACAAGGAGGTAGGGTTCTAGGCTCTTCAGGGACCTCTTTGGCAGAGAAATTGAGGCAGAATAGAATGTAGAGGAAAAGGTATAAAGTAGAAATGGTAGTAATTTGGCCTTTGAAATCATGCAGACTGCAGTTTTACTTTCAGCTCTTCCTTTTTCCAAGCTATGTGAGCTTCAGTGAATTACTTTATCACTCTGTGATATATATTATGATTTTACTGTTAATAATCAGAATTGCATGGTATTAGAAGTGGTTAAAAAATTACTGGAGACTAGAACCCATCTCAGGAGCGTAAGTAACTTTAATTCTAGACCCCACCATCTAGTGCTCTCCACAGCTTAGTCATAGACAACTCGGAGATGAGATAAAGTTGAGGCTCCTTATGCAAAATTTTGACTCCACTTGACGGAAGCTAGTGAAAGCAATGACCAAAAGGGCACTTTTATGTGATGATATTTTTCCCTTTTTAGTGAACAAATACTACCTAAGAGAAAAAAACAACTCATACCTCATTTTCACTCAGAAAGTCACATGGTCTTACACAGCTTCATTGGGAGAGCTGCAGATTCTATGGCAACTTTTATTTTAGAAAGATGTATCTCCCAACATGATGATGTATGCAAAAGAAGGCACACTGCCCTCCAAATATATACACTCTATTTTTCTTTTCAGAGGCACATAAAATCACCACTTTAATGACAGTGTCAGTAATTATTTAATGTGTGTAGGACACATCGCCTTCATTGAGAAGCCAGCAATGAGCAGTGCCTGCCCACGACGAACAGCACAAGCCTCATGGGTGCAGTAACACAGCTGATTGACTGCGCTGTAGATACAGAACATGAACCAACCACTCACCAGTGGCAGAGAAGTAGGATAGAGTAGTGTTTAATGACTGTCCCTTGCACAGTGTGTTCATAAATACAGCTTTAATGGGGATCAGTTAAAAGGAGGCAAACTCCAAAAGAATAGAGTGAGTGGGCGCTGTGGGAAGGCAGAAAAGAGGGAGCATTTATGGAGAAGTCATTTACATTTTATCTCATCAAGACAAGAAATTCTCTTTGACAAATTTTGTGCACTGAGGCAGTGTCCCTTAGCCCAGCCTGCACCATCTCCAATCTGGAACCCCTCAGGGGATGTCCGACTGCTGATTTAGGCTTGATCCCTGTGGGGTCAGGCCTAAACCAGCAGTCGGACATCCCTCTCACAATCCGGGACTGCTGGCTCCCAACCGCTGGCCTTCTTGCCTGTCTAATTGCCCCTAACTGCTTCTGCCTGCCAGCCTGATCGATGCCTAACTGCTCCCCTGCCAGCCCGATAGCCCCCAACTGCCCTCCCCTACTGGCCCAATCACCCCCAACTGCCCTCCCCTGCTGGCCTGGTCGCCCCTAACTGCCCTCCGCTGAAGGCCTGACCCTCCCCCTCAACTGCCCTCCCCTGCTCGCCTGATCACCCACAACTGCCCTCCCCTGCCGGCCATCTTGTGGCAGCCATCTTGTGACCACATGGGGGCGGCCATTTTGTGTGAGGGCATGATGGTCAATTTGTATATTACCTCTTTATTCTATAGGATTAGATGAAAATATGAACTGTGCTTAGTAGATCAAGACATAATTTCCACAGCAGAAAAGG
>NW_005871093.1:3867687-3890126 GCF_000147115.1 Myotis lucifugus | reverse complement strand
GGTCCGTTCTTGTTGTTTATCCTCAACTTACTTCCACCCTATCCACTATGTTCAGAACATCTCCAATGTTCAAGGGAACCCCTTACAACTTTCTCCTTCTGATGGTTCCCCATTCTGCATACATTTTTTCTTCAATACTTACCATTCCAGAGTGCCATATCCTTAGAGTCCTGTGCTCTGCTAGTTATTCTCATGAACACAATAAAGATATCAGGATAATACAATAAAATTCAACCAATCTTTGAGATCAGATGTCATTATTAAAAATATGCTAGGAATCATGGGAAATGTAAAAATGAACTGAAGGCATTATCTCATGAGGAAGGACCTTGGTAAATGCCAAGAGATAAGAACTATCGTGAACACTGAGCACTGACTAAGTTCCAGGATGACAATGAGAGGGGTTTTTTTTTGCTTAATACTTTCACAATACCATGAAAGAAGATGCTCATTGAGCTGGGAATAAAACCAAGACACTTAGAGATTAAACAACTGGGGCAAGATTAGGCAGAATGGATTGGGAGGATTAGGATTTAGTTTCAAATTACTATTAATTTCTAAAATATGTGTTTTTCACTATACTTTATCTCAATGAAGACATCTTGCAAAAGATGAATTTTAGCTTTAGGAATGTCTAATACATGCACGAATAGCTTGTTTAGGACCCAGATAGACATGGGTAGATTCCAATTATAGATAGAAGTCATGATCTTTCTTGACAGATATATTCTTTAATGTGTGTTTGTTTACATTTGGATCAAAAAAACATGATTGCCATTATTTTAACATTTAACACTTACTAATTAATAACAACAGCAACAACAATGCCTTACATATAGACATCTTTTCAATACACTCAAGGTATACCGACATTATTTTAAGCACCTGAAAATTTTTTAAGGCATGCATAAAGAAAAAATATGATTATGCCATGTTGCTGATAAATCAACTAGTGCCCCACTCACATAATAAATTCAAGAGACAGAATTTGAAACAGGTTTTTCACCTGCTAGTATAGTGTTTTTAAAGCAAAACTATATGCACCTTGAGGAAAAAATTTTCAATGAAACTACATGTTAAATAGGATAGTAGACAGACTCTATTAGAACTGGAGCAGGATATAGTGCTGTCATCTATTCCATCTCTTAGCTTTCACACAATTCTGCATTTTTAAAGTAATGAGCTCATATTAGACAAACAAAAAAAGATATCCAAATATAAGTAAATATATAGCATTGGGCAAAAGTAGGTTTACAGTTATGAGTACACGAAACAGTTTGTTATTGCATTGTTATTTATTAATTATTGTATTATGTTCCATATGAACAACTGTAAACATACTTTTGCCCCCTGTGTGTGCAATCTAAAGGGAGTTTTCTTCTAACAATGATTACAAACAGAAGTTGTGAATATACTGTATTTTACTTATTCAACAAAATTTTAGTAACTGAGACTAGACCAGAGGCCACCTACTGTGGAGGTAATAGATTGTACTAAAATAGTCCAGTTAAGTCACAAAAATAAATAAAGACCCAAAGAACAAAAATAAAAGGCCTAGAGGAGAGGGTGGAAATATCAGTGTCTAAAGTTGTCATATTATTAAAATTATTTAAATGTCCAATTTTCAACAAAAATTATGAGCCATCCAAAGAAAAAGGAAAGTCTAACCCATACACAGGGGGAATAAGCAAGTATCAGAATTAACCTTTGAGAGGTCCCAGACATTGGATTAGAAGGCAAAGATAAAAATTAGTTTTTATAAATATGTTCAAAGAACTGAAGGAAAATATAATTAAAGGAGTAAAGAAAGGGATGATGACAATATCTCATCAAATAGGAAATATTAATAAAGAAACAGCAACATGATTTAAAGAGGTAATGGATAAGAATTTCCAAAATTTGAAGAAAACCATTGTTTTAACTTTCAAGAAACTCAGTGAGCTCTAAGTAGGATAATGGTGAAGTGATCCACACCCAGATATGTCATAGGAAAAAATGTAGAAAGACAAAAACAAAGAAAATCTTGAGAGTAGGAAGAGGAAATTGACTCATCATATCCAGCTGACATCTCATCAGAAACCGTGAAGGCCAGAGACAAAGTACTGAGAGAGAAAAATAAAAACTGTCAAACAAGAATTTTATATCAACAAAACAATCTTTATAAAAGAAAAATTAAATAAAGACACTACAGGTAATCAAAAGACAGAGGGTTTGTTGCTAAGCCACCTGATTTATAAGAAATATTAAAGGAAGTTTTTCAGAATGAAAGCAAGTAATCCAGACATGCGTGTGCGCGTGTGCACGCACACACACACACACACACACACACAGAGGAGCCACTGGGAAAGGTAATTATTAGGTAATGATAACATTTTTGCATATTTATTCTTCTCTTAACTGATTTTAAAAACAATTATATAAAAATATGCATATAATTTATTGTTGTACCTATAACATATAGATATGTAATATATTTGCAATAAAAGCACAAAAGTTGTAGATGGGAGTAAAGTTGTATTTGGGTAAGAAAACAGTCCTAGATAGTAACTCTAAAAACCATAGGAACTTATGAAGAGGACCAAATCTGTAAATATGAAGATTAATATAACAAACTATATAAATATACATGTGTGTGCTTTCATTTAGTCTCTCATCATGTTAAAAATATATAAAATTGCCCTAGCTGGATTGGTTCAGTGGATAGAGCATTGGCCTGCGGACTGAAGTGTCCCCAGTTTGATTCCAGTCAAGGACACATGCCCAGGTTGTGGGCTCAATCCCCAGTAGGGGGCGTGCAGGAAGCAGCCAATCAATGATTATCTCTCATCATTGATGTTTCTACCTGTTTCTCCCTCTCCCTTCCTCTATGAAATCAACAAACATATATTAATTCATATATAACTAGAGGCCTGGTGCACTAAATTCATGCACTGGGGGGTTGTCCCTCAGCCCAACCTGTACCCCCTTCAATCTGGGACCCCTTGGGGGATGTTCGACTGCCCACTGGAATCAGGCCTAAACAGGCAGTTGGACAATCCTCTCACAATCCAGGACTGCTGAATCCCAACCACTCGCCTGCCTGCCTCCCTGATTGCCCCTAACTGCTTCTGCCTGCCAGCCTGATCACTCCCTAACCACTCCCCCTGCCAGCCTGATTGACACCTAACTGCTCCCCTGCAGGCCCGATTGCCCCTAACTGCCCTCCCCTTCAGGCCTGGTCCCTCCCAACTGCCCTCCCCTGCCGGCCATCTTGTGGCGGCCATTTGTGTCCACATAGGGGCAGCCATCTTGTGTGCTGGAGTGATGGTCAATTTGCATATTACTCTTTTATTAGATACGATATGTACCTAACAAATGAGCCCCAAAATATGTGAAGCAAAAACTGGCAGAACTGAAGGGAGAGATGCACAATTCAATAGTAATAGTTGGAGATATCAATATTCCCATTTTCAGTATTGAACAGAACAACTAGGCAGAAGATAACAAGGAAATACAAAGACTCAAGAAGCACTATCAATGAAGTAGCCCTAACAAACATATAGAGAACATCCTGCCCACCAACTGCAGAATAGATTTATCTTAAGTGCACATGGAACCTGCTCCAGGAGAGACCATATGCAAGGCCATAACATCAAGCTTCAATCAATTTAGAAGAATTGAAATTGTATATAGTGCATTCTCTAATTACAATAGAATTAGAAATTAATAACCCTAAATAAATTTAAGAAGTTTATAAATATATGGAAAGTAAACACTCTCCTAAATAACCAATGTATCAAAGAAGAAATCACAAGGGAAATTACAGAACACTACGAAAGGAATGAAAATGAAGACATGACATACCAAAATTTATTGGAGGAATCCAAATCTGTGCTTAGTTTGAGGGAAAGGTATAGCTACAAATGTCTACATTACAAAAGAATAAAAGTTTCAAAATAATAACCTGATTTCTACTTATGACACTAGACTAGAAAAAAAACAAACAAACCCAAAACAAAAACCATTAAAATAAACTCAAAACAAGCACGGGAGAAAACCAGTTAAGATACATAAGGGTATTTCCCAGATTATACAATACTAGTGTCCTGGTGCTCAAATTCATGCACATTGAAAGGAAATTAATTAGAAGAAATATTTTAATATCACTATTTGCATCTTGCAAATGAAAAGAAAATAGGATTCTATCAAGTCTCCTATCTACTTACTCCAGGACTTCTGTGAGGATCAAATGAGATCAGGCGCAGGAAAATGCTTCACAAATGTTTGGTTAAACTGTAAAATGTTTGCACCTGGCTATAAAGCAAGTCAGGTTCCTGAGCTGAAGAAACTCCAAGGAGGCTAGTTGCTAGGGAGAGGAAGTCAGGCGTTGCTACGTGACATCATTACCCGCCACCCACAGCGACCATTTCCAGGCTGGGCTGGGCTGTGGGCCGCATTTTGTGCCATGGGGTCTTGGCAGTGTTGGCTGCGATTTGGTGGGGTGTTGCTCTGGGGTGGTGGCAGGGTCTGTGTCCCACTTGGGGGAAGTAGAGTGTTGCTTTGTCAGCACCAGGTCCATGGTGCCATTTATTTTTAAATGGCCAGTGCACATCATGGCAGCTCCTGCATTGAGCGTCTGCCCCCTGGAATCATAGCTACCAGTCGGATGGATGGACACTCAGCCTTTTATATATATAGACTAGAGGCCTAGTGCACAAATTTGTGCACAGGTGGGGTCCCTCGGCCTGGCCAGTGATCAGGGCCAATGGGGGCCATCTTGCCCAGTCCCAATTGGGCTGATCAGAGCTGCCTGGCTGGAGGGAAGAACCATGGGAGGTTGGCTGGCCGTGAGAGGTTGGCTATGGGAGCACACTGACCACCAGGGGGCTGCTCCTGCACTGAGTATCTGCCCCCTGGTGGTCACTGTGCGTCATAGTGACCAGTTGTTGGATTGTTTGGTCACTTAAGTTTATATATATACTAGAGGCCCGGTGCACAATATAACTATTGAAATAACTACTGAAAAAAATGTGTGCACTCGTGGAGGAGGAGGGGGGTTCCCTGGGCCCGGCCTGTGCCCTCTCGCAGTCTGGGACCCCTCAGGGGATGACCACCTGCTGGCTTAGGCCCGCTCCCTGGGGGATTGGGCCTAAGATGGCAATCAGACATCCCTCTGGCAGCCCGGCAGCCCTCAGGGGATGTCCACTTGCCAGCGGGGAGCAGGCCTAAACTGCAGTCGGACATCCTTAGCACTGCTGAGGAGGCAGGAGAGGCTCCCACCACCACCACTGTACTGGCAGCCATCAGCCTGGCTTGTGGCTGAGCAGAGCTCCTCCCATGTGAGAGCACCCTGACCATCAGAGGGCAGCTCCTGCATTGAGCGTCTGCCCCCTGGTGGTCAGTGTGTGTCATAGTGACCAGTCATTCCCAGTCCTTCTGCTGTTAGGGTCAGTTTGCATATTACCCTGTTACTATATAAGATAGAGGCCTGGTGCACGGATGGGGGCCGGCTGGTTTGCCCTGAAGGGTGTCCCAGATCAAGGTGGGGGTCCCGCTTGGGTGCCTGGCCAGCCTGGATGAGGGAATGATGGCTGTTTGCAGCTGGTCACACCCCCTTCAGGGTGGGGGATCCCCACTGGGGTGCCTGGCCAGTCTGGGTGAGGGGCTGAGGGCCATTTTCAGGCTGGCGGGTGACTGAAGCTCCCAACCTCTCCTTTTTTTCTTTTTTTTTTAATTCTGGGATTTATTTACCTTCTATGGCTGTCACTGGAGCGGAGAGCCAGCTTTAGCTCTGAGGCTCGGCTCCAGCTCTGAGACCTCGGCTGCTGAAAGCAGGTATCTGGGTTTGTTTGGCTTCTATAATTGAAACACTGTTGTAGCTCCAGGTCTGAGGCCCGGCTGGCTGAAAGCAGGTTTCTGGGGATTATTTAGCTTCTATAATTGCAACATAGTTGCTTAGAGTGCAGCTCAGTGGCCTGCAGCGGCAGGCAGGGAACCTTGGCTTCCTCCATCACTGAAGCAAACAAGCCTCCTGTTCGCTTCAGCTGCCTGGCTGCCGGCCGCTATCTTGGTTGGCAGTTAATTTGCATATCGCCCTGATTAGCCAATGGGAAGCGTGTTGGTGGTACGGTTAATTACCATGTTTGTCTATTATTAGATAGGACTAGATATATACTAGTGGCCCTGTGCACAAAATTCATGCACTGGGGGGGGGGGGGTCCCTCAGCCCAGCCTGCACCCTCTCCAATCTGGGACACATTGGGTGATGTCCGACTGCCGGTTCGGGATCGGGCCTGAACCGGCAGTAGGACATCCCTCTTGCAATCCGGAACCACTGGCTGCTAACCACTCGCCTGTCTGCCTGCATGATCACTCCTAATTGCCTCTGCTTGCCTGCCTGATTTCCCGTAACCCCTCTGCGTGCCTGCCTGACCACTCTGCCCATGGCCTTCTCGCCCCCAACTGCCCCCTCTTGCAGGCCTGATCGCCCCCAACTTCCCCCCCACCCCCGCTGGCTTGATCAACCCCAAATACCCTCCCCTCCTGTCCTGATTGCCCCTAACTGTCTCTGCCTCGGCCCCGCCACCATGGCTTTGTCCGGAAGGATGTCCAGAAGGTTTCCCAGAAGGTCTCCTCGTCTAACTAGCATGTTACCCTTTTATTAGTATAGATATAGATAGGCTTGGTTGGTAGAGAAGGGAAGATTCCAGGAAGCAGAGAGTTAGGGCAAGAAAAAGAGTTTTAGAATTAATGAATTGGCATTCTCAATGCAGTTGTTACTAGAGTACAGGAACAGATGTTTGACATTGAGATTTCGGAGGTGGTATGTTGTTAATAAAAAAGAAATAAACATGGGAGAGTGGCTACAGTGTGGTGAAGGAAAGGATAATTGCTGGTGAGGAAATCAGCTCCCAAGATTCCAAGTAATTAGACCACTCACCATCCAGGAGGACATGATGTCCGGATAATGATGACCAGAATAGGAATGAGAGGAAAACAATGAATCAGATGCTCAAGAATAATTGACTGGAAATAAGGGAGTGAAGAAGGGAGGGAGGGCATTGTGAATAGTGAGAGCTTGGTTGGAAGGAGTCTGATCAGATTGCAGGAGCTTCTCAGGAGAAATGGTGTGGAGGTGACAATTCAGCAAAAGGGAGACTTATTCACCCCTGAGGATCAGACAGAGCTCAGCCTTCACTTGAATGTGTGTTCCAGAGAACAATTCAGAAAATTTGGGGAGGCATGGGAAAATGGGGAGAATTATGAGTTGCACAGGGTAATATGGAAATAAGAACCAAGAGATGAGGGATATCTGGTGAGCTTGGTTTTTCAGGAGCCACAGGAATGTGAGACAGGATGAGAGTAGTCCCCAGAGCTTCTTAAATATGGAGGTAATCAATATGGGCCATAGTCCAGTGTTTAACCAATATAGGCTAAAGTCCATAGTCTATGATGAGAGGCTGAGCATGCTATTGTGTTCGTATCAAAAGGTACAATTTAGTTTTCCCACAAGTGACCATGTGTATTGTGATTAGAACAATCTTTCACAGTATTATTTCAGTGAGAAAATGAACGCAGAATGTGACACTGGGCATAGCAGAGCACAGCCTTCTAAGAGTAAAGGTTTCTAGTAAATGATGACAAAGATAAAATTTAAGTTCCCCAATATATCTCTAGTGCCTCAAAGAGAGTCTGGCACATGGTAGAAGCTCAAGGATGAACAGATGAATGAATGAATGAATGAATGAATGAATGAAGATTGCAGGGGTACTAGAATATGTGAAAACTTTACCTCGAGAGAATTTGGAAGTATAAACTCTTGTTATAAAGTCACCCAGCAGGGAGGGGCCACCAAGTATACTGTGGATACTTTAATAGCCCAGAGGGATTGAGTGGTTCTCTGGGAGTGAAAGTGCTATAATTACTGCTCATTTGATTGGTGTCATTTTGAGTCTTTGATCCTTTCAAGTGTGCTCCATTCCTCCCCCCTCCAAAGCTGTCCAGTATTCAAAGGTATGGCTTGAAGACAGAAAGCTTGAGATTTAATACAGTGTGAGGCCTGTGATTAGAATAATCCTCCACTGATAATTCATATATTCAGCATGAGGTACACGAAGGGCCATCTGCTTTCCATACGCCAAACATCCCTTTCCTGGGGAAAATAAAATTTGCAATCCTAAATTGATCCCACTATCAGTTATGTTCTATCCTTTCAGTGACATGGCGTTGAGCTCTCAAAAAAAACTTCATTTTCGTCACATTGAATTAAGAAAGGCCAGCCATGCTGATCTATTAGGAAGAAGGTAGGTTGCACAAAATCAAGTGGCAATATATCGCCGCTGTTCTAAAGAATTGCTACTCTAGAGAATACTTCCTTCCTAAATGGCTATAAAGGCCCCACGCTCCAGAAAAGTCAGAAGAAAAATTACCTCCCAGCTTGTGCATTTATTTTTATGGCTGCAGTTGATTGTTCCCTCCCACTCCAGCCTACAACATACCCCAGCGCCTGTCAATTCCCAGGCCTAATCCTACACCAGTTTCCAAAGTCCCAACTGGGCCAGTTTGCTGAAATGACATGATACGCTCAGCTTTTGCCAGGCATCCAAGTCAAGAATTATAAAGTGAATGAGTCTATCTGTCTTTATAAGTGCATTGTGAACTTTATAGTTTAATATTAAACTTGCATCATAAAAAATGGCTCATAAATGGCTAATAAAAGCCTAGTTTACAGCTTATAAAGTGCATCAGTACTTTACACGGGGTTTGCTTAGGAAGATTTATGTGCGAGCTCTTTGTCTCCTGGTTAAAGATTATTTCCCCCAAAAAAACCATTAAAAATAACTACTGAAAAAAATGGCCTTTTGGTTGAACTCTGTGTGGTACCAAATTTGAGACGTCCAAGAAATTCAAACCCAGTGTGCTGGTGCTTATGAATGTCACAGGAAATGCCTGGGGTTTCAGGGAGGCCCAGGGTGGGGGGTACCATGAGGTCTCCTTGGGAGGCACAGCAAGCTCAGACAAATCGGCAGTAACCATGACATCAAGTAATGTCTACACAGCCTTAGTATAAAACCAGGCGTTAGTCTTCTTCCTGAGGGCACAAAGAGCTTTGTGAAACAGCAGAAAGGCCAACCTGCCAAGCCTTAAACCACAGTCAGTCTATAGGCTCCCCCCAGGAGCGCTTAGAAACTCCTTCAATGAGTTCCTGGAGATGGCCCCACTCCCTCCTCCTGCCTCCCTGGTGATATATGTGACTGCAATCCACTCACCCCCTCCACCCTATTTCACTTTTTATTACCCATTGCACCGCTTTACCCAGGTTTATATACTTCATTATGTTCTCTGCTGTCACTTATTTCATTTTTGATTTTTACTCTAACTCAGCGGCTGGCAGCTGTGTTCCACCACCGCCCTCCTGCCTCCTTGTGCCCCAGTGTGCTGCCAAAGACAAAGGTCTCTCAATGGGTGTTGACTTCTAACTCTTGAGACCTCGGCCACAAGGCATCAGCATTCAGTCATGCAATGCCCTGGATGTGGAGTAGAAACCCGACTTCCTGCATTGATTTTGCTGCTAGGGAGCTGTGACACTTTGGGGCATTGAGTTATCTTTTAGGCAGGTCAGATGTAAAAGGCGATGAACAAAGGTGCTAAGCAATTCTCACACGCTGCCTTGTCTACAAAATGTGGATACCAGCTTCTCCACTTCCCACTCAAGGATTTTATTAGGATGGCATGAGGCTACTGCAGTCAAAGATCTTCAAGTACTATCACACTCTTTCCCAACCTACAAGATTAGACTAATTATTAATGAGTGATTTCAGCACCTGCCTTGTCAGCATACCACTTACTAGTATTTTCCCAGGCTAGCCTCCTTCCCT
Source organism: Myotis lucifugus (assembly GCF_000147115.1). Classification (NCBI taxonomy): domain Eukaryota; kingdom Metazoa; phylum Chordata; class Mammalia; order Chiroptera; family Vespertilionidae; genus Myotis; species Myotis lucifugus. The sequence continues at coordinate 3,880,269 of NW_005871093.1, read as the reverse complement.
TTATGGCCGCCATGTGGCTCCTACTGCGCATGCCTCATAGTTTTGCTTAGTCATCAGGCTCCCACTGCACACACCTCAGCAGAGGAATTCCCCCCTCGTTGCTTATCCCTCCCCCAGTTAACCTGGGGAAGCAGGCCAGTTGGTCCCTGAGGAGATTGGAAATCCTGTCTTTCCTGTCCACTCCAATACTTGGAATGACTGTGAAGCTCCTTCTTCCACATTAATCCTGCTTAATTAGATGCCTGCTCCCTTCTCTTTTGTTAATATCTAACTAGCTGCCTACTCTAACACTAAGGCAGAAGAATTGCTTTGAAGGAGAAAGACTTAAGCTACAGCTTGGAGGCAGAAGTAGTTCTCCATAATCCTAAATAATGTCAAATAATATCAAATGGCTTTTAATTTAGTGATTTGGAAACTGAGGAGCTTCTCTTTCATGAATTGCTTCATTTCTGCAAATATCAGTGTCTAGAGCTGTTGGGGTCCTTTCGGGAAGAATAAGAAGTTAGGACCTTCTGCATCTTCACTTCAAAACATTGAAGGGAAGCCAAATCTTCTCATCATCAATTATAGCATACCCAGCATTAGGAGTCTTCATAGGTTGCATTATTTGTCCTCTTTGAGAAACTTCTTCCTCCAACAAAAATGTGAGCTTCAAATAACAGTTTCATGACCTAGCCTCCCAACAATGGACAAAGAGAACGATCCAAGCTCAATTCTTTCATTGCAACCCATTTACCTGAATCTGGGACAAGACAGATTTTTTATATGATGAGAATAAAGCTGAGAAATTGATATGAATTGGAAAGAGGGCTTTAGTGGCCTAGAGCTCCAGCATCCAGATATTCCAGTTTTTCTCCAGCCATTCCAGATTATAGGGACAAGTAACTTTTTTTATTTCACTTCAGATGCACTGGTTGTCTGGCACTGTGATCAAAAGCATCCTCACTAGTTATCATTGTGTCACAGTTTATCAGAAGCAGGCTTTATACACCCAGTAGTGTGCTGGAGCCAGTTCACACAGGTGATTGTGTTAATCTCTTTCCAACTCTGTGATCAGAAACTTCATTGAAGTAACTTGAAATTGGCCATGGTGGGAATATTTATACCATAGAAACTGGCAAACTTGGATGTTACTCTCTTAGAGGGTCAGTTATTACATATTTAAACCTCTTTTGAAAAATTTGCTGTAAAGGGAAAAAAAGTGAAGTTGTACAAGTTCTGAATGATTATAAGGTAAGGTTTAAGACTATCAGTGGGAAAAAGAAAAAGGAGAAGCACATATGATTTTGAGGTATTCTTAATATACATGGCCAATCAAGGTTCATGGAAAGTGTAATGACAGTATTTATTCTCGCACAGAAAGAATTGCTAAACAGTTCTATGTTGGTCATTGGTTCCTAGAGGGAAATAATAATAATAATCTATACTAATAAAAGGGTAATATGCTAATTAGACCAGACATCTTCCAGACGTCCTTCCGGACAAAGCCACAGTGGCAAGGGCTGAGGCAGAGGTGGTTAGGGGTGATCAGGCCAGCAGGGGAGAGCAGTTAGGGGCAACCAGGACAGCAGAGGAAGGTGGTTAGGGGCAACCAGGCCAGCAGGCAGAGGTGGTTAGGGGTGACCGGGCAGGCAGGGAAGCAGTTAGGGGCGATCAGGCTGGCAGGAAGAGGTGGTTAGGGGTGATCAGGCAGGCAGGCAGGTGAGCAGTTAGGAGTAGGTGGTCCTGAGGGGTCCCAAATTGGAGAGGGTGCAGGCTGGGCTGAGGGAACCCCCCATGCATGAATTTTGTGCACCGGGCCTCTAGTCCTATCTAATAATAGACAAACATGGTAATTGACTGTACCTTCGCTATGCCTCCCATTGGCTAATCAGTGTGATATGCAAATTAACTGCCAACAAAGATGGCAGCTAATTTGCATACTGCAGGCAGGGCGGGACAGCGCCATCCCGCCTGCCCTGCCACCATCCAGGCCTGCTATTTGTGACCTGGGGCAGCCGGGCAGTGCAGCAGTGATTGGCCAGCCCGCCCGGCCTCCATCTGGGCATCCCATCTGCGACCTGACCCGGGGCGGCCGGGCGGGGCAGCAGCGATCGGCTGGCCCACCTGGCCACCATCCGGGCATCTCGTGTGAGACCTGCCCCGGGCCGGTGCCCCAACCCCTGGATCGGCCCTACCGTGTGCACAACACAGGGAGGTGGGGCAGGCACCAAGGGATCGGGCCTGCCATCTGCCACCCAGGGAGCGGGCCTAAGCCAGCAGGTCGTTATCTCCCGAGGGGTCCAGACTGTGAGAGGGCACAAGTGGGACTGAGGGACACTCCTCCCATCCCCCCTCCCCCGCCAGTGCACAAATTTTTGTGCACCGGGCCTCTAGTAATAATAATAAAAAAGCAGAAGTCAGTCATCTCCTCCCAACTCATTGCTGGCCAGTCCCTTACCTGCCACTTAAGCTCTTATTGTGGAGTTCACTGTGGTTTCCCCAACCCCACCATGCCTGTTCACAACTCTACAGGCTTGCATATTCTTTTCCCTCTGTCTGGAACATTCTACCCTGATTTAATTATCTGGAAATCTTCAATTCTTCCCTCAAGGCTCTGTTCCAACATTGTGGCCACTCTGAAATCTCCCACTTAGGTATGAGCCAGAGCTTTATTTGCACTGAAGACACAATTGTTTGAGTGTCCAATGAACATGATTAGCACTGAGTTAGACCCAGAGGGGAATGCAAAAGTTCGAAGACCAGTAGACAATGCTTCTGCCATCAAAGAGCTAATCATCTTGTTGAATAATGAGATTACTTCCGTGGAACAATATGAGAGAATGTACAATCAAGCCCCAATTTGGGCAGTACAGATTTTAAATGCCAAAGGAGTGGAGAGGAGGAGAACATTCATCACAGCTAATTCTGCCAAACGCATGCCTCACATATAGATAACAGATGAAAATAGTGTGCTCTCACCAATTGTACTGCCACCAGCCAGTTATTGACATTGTCTCCCCACCAAGGGTAAGGGGGGGAAAAGGCAAGAAAGGAGAAGAAAGTAGAGGATTATAAACATTCTCACCTAGGAGGGGAAACAGAATAGAAATGCAAATGAGGTTGTCAAAATTCACTTCACCTCTTTCACCAAGCAATTTCACTTCTGAGAAATATTCTGAATGTACACAGAGTCAGCATTGTTAGTAATAGAGAAAAATTGCAAACGAGTCCATCAGTAGAAAACTGGTTGAACACATTTTGTTATAGCGGTACTGGGGAATCCTATTGCAGCCATTAAAAGAGAATGGTGTGTTTCTTTATGTACCGTCATGGAAAGATCAACAAAATGTATTATTAAACAGAAAAAATAGAAAGTTGTAGACGCATCGCTATACTATAATCGAGTTCATATAAAACACAAGGGCAGGAAATATTGTATCTCTGTGTAATCATTCACTTACTTAGTCATTCATTTAACAATCTCCTATTATGTGCCAGGCAATGTCCTGAGTGTTAGAGCATCCACAATGAACAAAATAGCTAAAGTCCTTACCCTCCCAGAGTTTCCATAGAGTGGGATGAAACAAATAAGCCATATATCAGATGACTAAGCAAGGCATGGGGAAAATATGGCAGCGTAATGGGAAAGGGTTGCCTGGGGAGGGGACATTGCTAGCTGAGTAAGGTGACAGAGACAGCAGAGATCTGAAGGAGGTGAGGGTGGTGTGGCTGTCTGGAGGGAGAGAATTCCAGGCAAAGGGAGCAGAAAGTGCCAAGGGTAAAGTGAGTGAAGAGGGGAGCAACAGATGTCAGAGACAGAGGTCCTAGGGGCCACTTCATGCAGAGCTCTGGGGCCATTCTGAAGACTCCAGCTTTTGTCCTGAATGAGACAGGAAGCCAGTGGAGTGTTGGGCAGAGACGTGATGTGGTCTGAGTTCTGTTTCACCTGGGCCACTCTGGCTGCCATGTTGAGAACAGATTATTGGGGAGCAGAAGTGGAAGCAGGGAGGTCATTTAGGAGGCTAATAAAATGATCCAGCAGAAAATGCAGGTGACTTGGTCCAGGATGATAACAGGGGACTGGGCAGGAGGGTGGGGGGACTGATTGATTCTGGCTGCATTTTTAAGGCAGAGTTCATAGGATTTAGCTGTGGAGTGAGTATGGAGTATGAAAAAGGTTGTTTTTCTCTTTTTTCCAAAGCCAAAAAAAATAATGAAGTGGTCATTAACTGAGATTCAGAAAACTATAGTCTAAATGAAGACATTCCAAACTGCTTTATTCTAAGAGTTCTATGTTGTTCAGCTATTTTCCACAAAAATCTATCTGTGGCATACTTGTGTAACTAGTATTATTTTTTGTCCTCACCTCATTTTGAAGCCCAGCTATTAGGAAATCCCAAGAAAGACCCCTTTTTGTCAAGTAGTAATTCTTTTGCCATCACATTTTGCTGTAACATAATTTTATCACTTTCAATAATAAAAGGTTTCCCAGGACAGGGAATATCAATTTATTTTTTTATAAATGAAACTGTGTTTTAATCCACCAGGTAAAGTAACTCAATAAAGAAATTTCACTAAAGCCACTGTCAAGTGCACACATCCTGTGCACCACACCTCCCCAATGAATCTGGTTTGAGAGGTCCATCTGCTGGGTATAGCTGATTGCATGTAAGTACACACCATGCTTTGAGACATACAGATCTATCTCAGCAATCACTCCCTTGTAACATTATCTTGTTCTGGAGACTAAGAATCCTGAACAGGAGGGAAGGATGTGCCATTTGACTGCAGGAAGTTGCTATAGGAATGAGATCAATGGTATATAAGCCACCTCAAAGAAGGCAGAACCTGTGGTCTCCTTGGCCACTCAAGTTAGGGAGTAGTCAGCCCCTCAGAGTTTCCATGGATGACTTGATGATCCTTGATATGCTTAATGGGCCCAGCTAGTCCTCCCAGATGCACAGATTCCCCTGCAACAAGAATTTGGAGTATGAAGTGCTGTGATCTGCCAAGACTCCCAGAGTCCCCGTTAGTATCAAAGAACCTACCCCCAGTTAAAATGGCCAACCTATGTAGCCTCTGTGATAAGTGTCAGATATGCAACCTATCCAGGCTCAGGAAACCATGTAGGCTCTAATCTGGGAAGTTCTTGGAGCCCGAGTTGACATTACTCAAGTTTCGCTGAAGAAAATCTTTCAAGTTGCTCCCAAGAGCACAGGACAAGGTAAACATGTGGCTGTCCTAGAAGCTGAGGAATCTGCCTCCTTCCCTGTTTGCCACATGATCCTTCAAAGAGAAGCTCTGACCCTGTGAGTCTCAACCTAAAAGTGTTCCCCACTATGGCTATCAAGGTATGTCTTCCACTGTGGGCTACAAAGCATCCTTCTTCTCCATGCCCCTCAACAAGTCCATCTCTGTGCGTAGGCCACTCAAGCAGGGAGTGATGAAATAATTCAGCAGCATCAAGTCTTCACATTGCACCCAACCCAGGATCAGCTACACAATTTGTGGGCCCAGTTCAAAATGAAAATGTGAGACACCCTTGTCCTTAAATGTATTATAAATGTAATATATGTTAAACGTTCTTAAGAATTTAAAGACATTGTCAATGGAACATTAAATCAATTGGGAACCCTTTCTGTACGTCACCCATCCATGAGGCCATCCCTGACTACCCCTTTTACAGAAGTCCCAAGGCTACCACCACCTCACCCCATTCAGCAATGGGATAGCAATGCTTTCCTGAGGTCTCTTCCAAAAGATAGTGGGCCTGGGCCACAGCAGAGAACAACCTGGACCTGCCCAGAAAGCAAGAGGTCATGAAGCAGACAGACAGGGCTGTCCTGGAATCAGAGCCATGAGTAGGGAGGGAGAAAGACAAATTGCTAGAAGGGGATCTTTTGAGGTTATGGGTGGGAAATCACTTGGGGAATCATTTTTAAAGTTTAAGGAGGTAGGGGAGGGAGGAGAACTGTTGGGTCTCCAGAGTAAACATTGAAACTTCTCATCAACTAGAGAAAGCCTCGTCCTTATTCTACAGTTGAGAAAACTGAGGCTCAGATAGAATAAGACATCTGCTTAAGTTATGCAGATAGCAAGTTGTGAACAAATGAGGTGCTATTGCGTCTTTGCCTTCAAGGAAACCACTTTAAAAACATTTTTTTAATATTCTCACTAATAACCTGAAATTCTTAAATTTAAATGTCCCCAGTGAACAAATAACAACAACAACATGGACTAGTCAATACTTCTAAACAGTCATTATGTACCAGTCACATGGACAAGGATTTTTGCATGTTTTACATTTAAACCTCTCCCAAACACTTAGATGTGGTCGCTGACTGTTTTCTTATATTGCAGTGACTGAAAGGTTAAGAAAATCATCCATAGTTCCCATATTTCATAAAGGGTCAGCCACATTTCAAATATGTAGCCAAGAAATAGCTGTCTCTAAGACCACTGACCACTGGGCCCTTCTGCTCTATTTAACTAAGGCACGCATTTCTAGCACCAGATCCAAACTCCAGGGAAGGTACAGGTAGATGCAGGTGAGCATTAAGACTGTGACTGTGAAAGGGTAAGAAGGGTCACAGTGTTCCAAAGGTACAGAATTTCAGATGAGCATTTCCACTGAGACTTTGCATCTGCATTGAAAACAAATCTCATCAGAATGTAAAGGCGGTAAGGGTTAAAACTGTGTTAAAAGAGGCAGCGATTAAGAAATCTAAAATAGGCAGCAGAGCTTATCTTGGGTCCAGGAAGCATCACCAATTGGCTGGTGTCGCTGCATCTCTTGGTTACTTCCATTGATTAAAATGAGCTTAATTGGAGGAAGTAATTTCTAAAGGCCCAGTTACACTCTATGATACTTAGAATTTCTGTTCACAAAACTGGCAAAGTTACTTATTCCTTTTCTTTGTTCATTTATTTGGTTGGTTTGATTCAAAGGCCTCTGGGATTATCTTTCTGGGAAATTTCTATGTTCAACTGCTAATAGCAAATAGATACTTCCACCAACTGAATGAAATATTGGAGAACAGTTCATATGCAATGTATGCTATCACTGCTCTGGAGCACCAAAACTTTAAGGGCCCGGAAGTCCCATTTCTATTCTGAATGCTATAATTGTGATGCCAGTCATCTAGCAAGAGCATTTAAACCAGGCAGACCCATCACCAAAGCCAGGACTGAACAAAAAAATTGCTGTGATACCCTCACACAGTTCTAGCCCAACAGCTGCACACAGAAGGCAACATTCTACCCTGCTCCTTGCATCCCTCTCTTCCTTCCTGTGCTATTGTGTTTTCTGAACTTTCTTGGCTGGGTAATCCTTCCCCAGGCTCTCACCTGCCATTTGTCCTGAGCATACATTACCCCTCTATATTTCTGACCCTCAGAACTGTTTCTTGCACACAATTTCCACTTGATCCCTTGGCTTCATCTCCTTCTGACCACACCAAGCAGCCACACACCCTCTTGGCCTTAACCCCCCAGGAGACCACTTGCTCAAGGCCTGAGAATCTGACCTAGCCCATTACAAGAGAGGGGAGGACTTTTTGGACATAAGGAGGACTTGGGCTTATTTCTTAACTCTGCTTTAGTTTCCTCCTAGAAAAATGGACACTATAATATACCATGTGAGTTTGTTTTAAAGATCAAATCTCTGAGATTCACAATTCGGAACTTAAAAGCAGTGATTGAAAGTGATGAAGAGGAAGGGAGGGAGATGAGGAGGAGGAAGAAGGAGAGAACCACAGTGATAAACCCTGAGAATTAGCATACATCCAGAAAGTCACCCTGTTACCATAATACCAAATGAGGCAGCTGAGATCAGTAAAATTCACTGAAATTTGAGATCAGTCATTTTACAGAAAATGATTTTGATGAAATTAATTCAATCTGCAATTCTGGTTTTTAAGCAGCAATGATGATTCCCTTGGCTAAAATGGTGGGCTTTTAAAAGGGGAGGGAAACTTTACTAATACCAAGTGGGCTATCCCCTAAGAGTTCTGACTTAGATCTGTAGCTAAACCAAGACATCTGGCAATTTCAAAAAATTGAACTTGATCTTTAACAAATACAGACACAAATGTGAAGAACATGAAATCGCTCTTCAGAATGAGCCTTAATGGGCTGCATTGCCTTTCAGAAATATTTTCTAATGAGCCTTTGGACACGAAGTTATTCCAATTTGCGATGCATTTGAGGCAAAACCAAGAGGAGAAATTACATTTGCTTTTTCCCACTGGGTTGTTAAAGACCCAGATTGACAAACCTTGAATATCCAACTGTGGGCAAAGCTCTTTGTGGTCAAACCCCTCACTTTTTGGGCTGGCACGGTGGAGACCCCAAAACAATGGATCCCTACAGAGCTATTACAGACCAACAATCCAGACAGCCAGGCAGCAAGCAGTGAAAGAGAGCTCATCTATGACAGGCTAAGCACTGGCTGGAGAAAGAATTGACTCAAGGGCCACAATGGGTTCTTAAACTGGACCGGAGGGCTGGAACAAAAGCATGGATGGAGTGTTTGTGTGAACTAATATAAATTCAAAGTAAACATCATTACATAAAAGGGTACGGTCTTTTTTTTTTTAGTTTTATTCATTTCAAACGGGCCGGATCCGGCCCGCGGGCCGTAGTTTGCCCGCGGCTGGGCTAAGCACTGGCTGGAGAAAGAAGAGAAGAAAAGGATACAGAGATGAAACAGACACAGAACTCATGGGCGGGGAGTAGGTGCTACACCCAGCTAAAATCCTAAATTCCAGGCCTCCATTCACCTAAATTCTTGGGGAGCAGGCCTTTAAGAAGAAGGCCTCTGACCTTGGAACCCTGCAGGCACTATATCAACATGCACCGCAGCTATTTCCTGAGTTTCTCACGGAGTCCTGTTCCCTGACATGTGCTGGCTGCACATTTGATTCCTGTTTTGCTGATGCACAGGGTTGGTGCTAGTGCCTGAATGTTTACCTTCTTTTACATCTTGGCAGCAATTTAACCTGTGTGGAGCCAACTCTAAGCTTGCTTTGTGGGTGTCCCACAGGTCACCAAAATTTAGAGAGATTCAACATATGATAGATTTTTTAAAATTCTAGGCAAATTTTAAGTCTCTCTATCTTCAGTTCTCCCATTATTTCCACAGCTCTAGTTAGAAGTCCATCACTGGCCCCAGGCCAGGCACTTAAGCTACTATTAGCGATGGATTGAACCAAAGAGTCAAGATCAAGGAAAGAGAATTCATAGGCATGAGGCATCTTTGTGAGCTCCAGGGAACACCACTCTCTTTGGTATGTCTGGGCTGAGGGCTAGTCCATAAGATCCATTATGCAAACTGGAAAAGGTGCCCCCTCCAAGCAGATAGAGCGCCAAGGGTCCACAGCTTGAGCAGCCTCACATTCTTTGGATTTCTTTAGCACAGACACACAAGCACATGCCTTAGGAAGCAGAGCCTGGACTGGACTTCAGTTTCTCTTACCCCTAAGCCAGGTGTCCTTGTACAAGTCAGAACCTGTTCAACCATAAGCAGTGGCCCTGTTTCTGGGAACAGCTGCCCCTCTTGACTCCTTTTAGACTCTCCTGGACATTTGCTAAGTCCATGAACAGGATGCCCCTGGTCTCCAAAATGACCTGGGCTTCTACCCAGCAGTTAGCTATTGCCTTCCCTGGGCAAGCCTATCTAAAGAACATCATCACCCATGGGCAAGCCCACCACCTGACTTGCTACCGGTCCCCTAAGATGCTAATATTTAGGATCCTGGAAAGATTGTTAATACTTGCGTATAATCAACACAATATAGTGGTCAAGAACCTTGTTCAGCAACCAGACTGTCTTATGTCGCAATTCATGCTCTATCCTTTCCTAGCTGTACAAGCTCAAGCAAGTTTTTTGAGCAATTTGTGCCTCAGCTACCTCCTCTATAAAGTGAGGATAGTAATATTAACCATAATACTTAGGAGTTTTAACTAAGCACATGAAAAGCTCTGAAACAGTATCTGTTCCCATTCAATATTTAGCATGTGCTACCTGCTAAATATTAACTGTTATTATTCTATTTATCCAATGAAAGGTGTTTTATAGTAAGAGATACTTACAGCCCAACTATCTCACTATGTGCCCTCAGTATTCCTGTGTGGTTGAAAGTTGTTCAAAATCAAAGTTTTGGAAGTCACAAGAGAATTTTAAGTGGAGTCATGTATACCCAGGACATATCACATGTGTGTATTAATGTGCACACCACGGGCAGGGAAATGGGACCGTATTTCATATGCTATGCAAAGCTCCTTTGGAGCTCTTTGAGCTCATTCTCTATATTTGTGAGATGACCAATAATTACACGAGACAATACATTTAGTGCAGCGGTTCTCAACTTGTGGTTCGCGACCCCTTTGGGGGTCGAATGACCCTTTCACAGGGGTCACCTAAGACCATCAGAAAACACATATATAATTACATATTGTTTTTGTGATGAATCACTATGCTTTAATTATGTTCAATTTGTAACAATGAAATTGGGGGTCACCACAACATGAGGAACTGTATTAAAGGGCCGCGGCATTAGGAAGGTTGAGAACCACTGGGTTAGTGTGTGTGCCAGCTCTGCCCTTCCTTTCTGGATCTCTCCACAAACTCTCGTTCTCTGTCACCCTCATCTTTCTGTTTCCCTTCTTTCTCCTCTATCTCTCCCCAAAGCATCAGAGCAAAAGTAGAAGAAAAAAAATTCACCCATAACCTACCTCCCTGAAAGGGCCACTAGAAATATTGTGCTGTATTGTCTCTTTGACCTGGGGTCTGTGCCCTGTGTTATAGAGATGAAGCGGAATGTGAACACCAGCCCGGGCAGGGTCTCGTGAGTTTTAAATGAGATTATGCAGATTTAAGTACCTGGCATTGCATTCAATAACATTGGCTCTTCTTTCTAGCTATGGTGCTGCTTAGAAGGTTGATCCAAATCAGTTGTATTTTTTTTTCTAAAACTCAGCACACAGTGGCCTGTGTATAAACCCTTTCCGTTCGGTGTGATTTTTCTGCCTGGCGTCTCTCCTCTCTCCTCCCCTACCACCCTGTGTTTTGCTGATGGCAAATCAATGGCACATTTTTTCTTAAACAGCCTGCACTTGGTATTTTACTACCAACCACAAGGGCCCCCGCCTTTTAATTACTCCTGCTGAGCCCAGCACTATATATAACATTAATGTTTCTGGGGCTGCCAGCAATTAAAACCAAAAATAAATAACACATTATAAGCTGAAAACCAGCTAAGCCCCGGTAATGCTACGGATGGATAGAGGCTTTTGTTTTTAATTGCTCAAGTTTCTCCAGGCCCTGCAGAATGTAAACACCTGACAAACAGCTGTTTGCCAGGGATCGGAGCCGCGGAGGCCTGGACTTCCATCTTTTCCCATGTTCTTTTCCCTCCTCTGGGCCCTGGGGATCTGCCTGCCATTCTTCTGCCTCAACGTTTCCCTCTGCAGAAGGGAGATGCTCAGGAACAAAGCCCAGTGAATGCACACGCGTCGATGACCGCACTGTTCTTGGTCATGAATCGAATTGGAGCAAGCTAGATTGATGTTTGCTGTTGTTTTTGTTTTTCTAGCTTGGATAGAATAGTGAAAGAGTGGTTTTGATGACTACTTATCTTAGTTGGATGTGAGAGTTTTGTAACAGAGATTTCCCATAATGAGGAAGAACAATGGTAAAATCAAATTGGTAAAGCTCTCTTTGAAGCCCACCTGAACATTTAACTATTGGTATTTTTGCTAAAGAAGTCCTGGTGCGGTACCCACCACAAAAGGTTGGCTGTGCTGCCAACCACTCCCAGTTGTGAAGTGTAAGAGTACAGATTTGCTAAAAAGGATCCGCAGTCTCAGCCGGTCCCCTGTCCCTCCTTACACCTTTGAAGGAGCTTTGACTTTTTCTACCTAATAGGCATTAGATTAAAGCAGTGGTTCTCAACCTTCCTAATGCAGCGACCCTTTAATACAGTTCCTCATGTTGTGGTGACCCCCAACCATAAAATTATTTTTGTTGCTACTTCATAACTGTAATGTTGCTACTGTTATGAATCGTAATGTAAATATCTGATATGCAGGATGTATTTTCATTGTTACAAATTGAACATAATTAAAGCATAGTGATTAATCACAGAAACAATATGTAATTATATATGTGTTTTCCCCTGTGAAAGGGTCTTTCGACCCCCAAAGGGGTCGAGACCCACAGGTTGAGAACCGCTGGATTAAAGGCTCAGAGTGCCCTGACATTGGAAATGTGTCTGACACTTCTTGCAAAATTGTTCTTAGAAAGATTGCATCGGTCAGAAGTCTGTTTTACAAGGTCAGGGATGTTGATGCTGCTACATGTGTCCTTAATGGTTCCTCCCAGCACCAGGAGCCATGAGGACTCCAGACCAGTTTCCTCTCTGCCTGAGCGCTGAGCAGCCTCCTGGGTGTGGCTAAGAGAGGACAGGAAGGTACCTGCTTCTGCAGATTGAGGCAAGGGCTCGGCACCTGCCTTGGTAGCAGATGGCTGCATTGTGGTTGAGTCCCTGCCCCCAGTCTTACACGCCTAGACTGCCAAGAAATGCATGACGTAAAACTCAA
>NW_005871093.1:3848640-3867527 GCF_000147115.1 Myotis lucifugus | reverse complement strand
TCATGAATGTCATTCATTATCCGGTCCTGCCATGGGCAATTAGTCATGTCCACACCTAAGCCAAAAGTTTGCATAGAGAACAAAGTGATTTTTTAAATCAGGCTTTATTCTGGGGGTTCATGAATAGTTCAGGTAAACAAGTAAGTGCAAGGCTGGGCCACACTTGGGAGGGAAGAAACATCCAAGGACTAGAAGCCAAGAGGGCCTATGATTACACTGTCCATTTGTTCCCATTGCCCATCGCTTCCTCTTGATGGTGCCTTCCAAAGGAGGGAGCCCGTGAATGGCTTTCGATTCCATGTGAAGTGTCAGCCTGCCTTATTCATGAAACTCAAGAATCATCCAAGTGTTGACTGCCAACAAGCCAAAAAAGGCTAGTTCTCTCCTTCAACTCCAGCATTGCTTGCCCTTTCCCAGCACCTGTCAAAGCTCTGGGCACCAGCCTCCCTACCCTGAGGGAGGGCTGGGGGAGGGGACAGGGGACGTGCTGTCAGTGGCCCAGCTGTCTGGCACAGTCCAGCTGGAAGCTCAGGCTCATTGCCTCTCCATCTCTTTTCAAGTCACATCCATCAACATCCTTTTTTCACCCTGTCAGGTTCCTGGCCCCCACCTCCACCCCCAGCCCACTCTCGATTGGCTGGCTTTCCTTGAACAAATGTTTTATTTCTCGCATTGATGGATATCTTGGCACTGCAGCCCCAGTTGTATACTGGATTGAACACCATGTCCATTTAATTTGAGGGATAATCATTTTTCTTTCGTAAATATGGAGTGTGGATGGTTAAGGTTCCTACCCACTGCTCACGGTGCTATTAGACATGTTGGCCTCGAAGAGAGGTCTTGGAAAAGGTCGAAGAGAGGTCTTGGAAAAGGTCCTGGGAGGACAGAAGATTCCTCCATTAGGTGCAGAGACGGTATGGGGCGGGGAAGGTCTGTGTGGAAAGTGAAAAGCTTATACATTGTATTCCATAGAAGGTCAAAGATACCTTCAGGGCTGGATAGAAACAACCAATGCAGGAAACAAAACTTTGTAAAATAACAAGTGGTAGGACCCAGGAGTGAGGACTGTACACCCCTCAAAAAGCTTTCAAATTCAAGTTGAAAAAGAGTTACTATCCAGATCCCCCCGCCCCGCCCCAGACCACTTTCCGCAGGCTGCTAGTTAGCAGTTCCTGGGTAGTGGCGAATACCTGTTTAGTGTGACAGATACCTGGGCATTGATCCTCAACTCTGCCATTATCAAGAGAGATGATAATGACCACAGCACTGTTGGGAGGTTACAGGAGCTCTTCTGTCATGAGCCCAGCGTCATCCCTGGCTCCTACAGGAGCAGATAAGGTTCCTTTGCTCTGAAGTCTCCCAGAGAGTTCACTTGTACTATGCAGACAATGGTAGTTAAGGAGCTGTCCCCCAACAAGTCAGGCAAATGGGCCTCTTAAAAGCCTTGGAGTTGTTGAAGTAGGTAATCTACAGACATCCAGTCAGTGAGGGAGCCCTGCTGGTGTCTAATAATCCTCAGTGAAAACTTTTTTCTCTAGCAAGAGATGTTGGCAATAGATAGGGGCTCAGTAGTGTCATTTACCCATTCATCCATTCCAGTGGTTCTCAACCTTGGCTGCACATTAGCATCACCTGGGAATCTTTTTAAAATCCTGATTTCTGGGCCTCATCTTCCGGATATTCTGTTTCTTTGTTATGGGGTGGGGCCACAGCATTAGTACAAAGAAACAGAATTTCCGGAGGATGAGGCCCAGAAATCAGGATTTTAAAAAGATCCCCAGGTGATGCTAATGTGCAGCCAAGGTTGAGAACCACTGATTCATTCACTCATTTACAAACTCTTATTAAGCACCTATCTATCGGGTGCAAGACATTGTGACTTCTGGTTTGCTCCTTCTGTGTCCTGTAACTCTGAGACCCAGAGCTTAATGCAGGCAGCTCAGATTAGTGTCACAATTTCACTCAGATCACAGAAGCACAAGGACTATCCCTCCTGTATCTAGCTTTAATATTGATTTGATGACGTTTTAAATCATCTAATTGCTAACTATGCATCTGCTTAGAAATGTCCTTTGTCCGATTTTCCCTCATAGCAGCTGCACAGGAACCTGGACTGTAATTTTCCCGAACACATCCATCAACATCACGCCCAGCTCTATACCACCTACAGAAATGCACGAGGCACTTAAAACCACAGCTGGTTTTCAGCACTCACACTGTAATTCGCCAATTACCAAGGCTTAAAAAATCATTCCAGGGTGGACCCGGCATTGTGTAAGCCACAGATATAATAGTGATTATGTCTGGCCCTTCTGAGTGGCTCTCACCTCAACCACAGGAATCACTTTGCAAGTATTAATTAGTTGCATTTGTTCAGGGATGCCCCAGGTGGAATGTAGCAGGCACTGGAAAGTGGAAGAGAAGCTCTGAGCCACTCTATCAATCGAACGGGAAGGTCAGTGGCTCAGAGCCCAGGTTTATTCCACGTGGTGTACCAGAGAACAGTGAGTCAACAGAGCGGTTCTGGCAAAGGTTGCAAGAACCAAGGGAAAAAGAATGCAGTAATAACAGCCTAAGGGTGCCCTACATTCATGGAAAGGAAGGGAAATTCTAGTTATCATTGGGTTAGTGAGTCAACATCTCCTAACCTGACTGCCTGCACCTGGTTTAAATTTGTCAGCCCTCTTGATGTGAACACCAAGGTGGTCATTTAACTGAACCCCTGCTTCTGGTCTCTCTCTTTTCCAAGTAAACATGCTCACTGCCTTCCCATATCACAGTTTCAACCTGTTAGGAATCTTTAACACCATATAAACCCACCACTGCCTTTTTATAAGGGTCAGGGTGAGGTCCAGCCTATTGCCAGTTCTTATAATAAAGTTTTATTGGCACACAGCCATTGCCATTCATGCATGGAAGGTCTATGGCTGCTTTGGTGTTTCAACCACCAAGCTGAGTAGTGGCAACAGAGATTGCATGGCCCACAAAGCATGCAATAGTTACTATCTGGCTCTTCAGAGGAAAAAGTTTTCCAATCTCTTGTCATGGTAGTATTTTGACACAAAAAGGCTATTCATTGGTTTCTTACAAGTGAAAAAAATACTTTAAAGTTCTTAATTTATTTTAAATCATGTGACTTTTGCACTACATTGAATCCATGCTTGTCTTAGTATAAAAATCACAGCTATTTTGTTTGTCCCAAATATACAGGTAAAATAGATGACCCAAGAAAATGTACAATGGTTGTTTAGTGCTCCGAAATGATAAGGATAGACTCATGGGTTAAATTCCAAACTTTTCAGGCTAGCATTTGAGAGTCCATGGTTAGGCAACCTAGAAGTTGTTTGAAAGTTGATTTAGCCAGGACACAGTCAGGAAAACAGTAACGAGTCCAGGTAATATAAAAAGAAGGAATCTTACACAGGGAATTGATTATAAAGGGGATGGAAGAACTAAGATATCAAGAGGGGACAGGGAGACAACTAAAAGATTGACACAGCAGGAAGCAGCTACCCTCCCCCATCACCAACCACCCAGGATGGAGACAAAAGGAGAAGGCAGGGCACTAGAACCCCGAAGCTGAGGTCCATCCCACAAAAGCTTGGAAACCACTGTGGGCTGTGGTGGCCTTGAACTAGAGTGTTGGAGGAGCAATAGTGGGTAACCAAGGCTTCTCCTTCCCTCTACCCTCCAATCTCCCACTAACGCACCCCCCCCCCAGCCCCACACACACATACTGGCCTAACCCAGCTAGAAGCCAGGTGGCAAGAGAGCCTGGGAACTGTAGTTTTGTTGCATGTTACAGAGTAAGAGAGGGTATCTAATGGGTCTGAGAGCAAATAAGCAAATGACTGGCACAGATGGCCATGAAGAGAGGTTGTTGCCACTAGAAAAAGTCCAACTAGGTGGCCACCAAGAGCCCACAGAGAGTGACAGAGCCTCAGTGAACTCATTACAATGAAGGATTTGGTCCTCAGAGCTACAACCCAGAGTCGCCCTCTGACCACAAATTATTGACTCCTGTGAACATTCACTCTGATGAAATTCATCTAAAAAGTTGATGCATAATACACCAGAGTAACTGTATAGCTGATGAGCCATTGAGAGGCCTGAACATTAGCTTCCTTTATGAAAACTGCAAGGGAATCCAAATCATCTGCAGACCCTTTGGAGCGTAGAGGCAGACTAGGGCATTTGTTTTATCATCAGTACATTTTCGGGCAGTAGGTTCCCATAGGCTTAGTGATCATCTCCACAGTAAGGATATACATCCTATCAAAACCAAATCCATCTTATCTTTGGATCAAAGCCCTCTCCACAGAACTGTGCCGACAGAAGCAGTGCAGGCATTTGCTCAGCAACTAACCCGTCATGCTCTCATGACTGGCTAATGGACAACTCTTTATTTAAATAGGATAACACAGTCAATCACATCTTAATCTGGCCTGGGACACATTCTTCCTCTTTGAGAAGATACACCTTTGCTTTTATTCATTACATGTTGCTATTATGCCTTAACTCTCAGAAGGCAACCATTTCCAGAATGTTGGCATAGCAGGATTGGGGAATGAAATGAGGTGTGTTCACTACAGCCCCTCACAAGCCACATGCAGGCCCTATCAACATTGTTTCCATGGTTGCAGAATACAATTCAGTGTGTTGACTATATCCTGCACTTCCCCACTCACAAGAATTTGATGATATTGCCCCCCCCCCCGGCCCAAGGAATGAACATTCCCAAGCTGCGTCCAGTGCTCAAGGCTCAGACCGATGCCCAACTTTCATTGCTCTGTCATGAGCCCCAAGTCAAAATAACACAACTGCTACTCCTCCAAGGCCTTGTAGTACCTTGTTTAAACTTTCTTTATGTAAAATACTCTGCTGTTATTATGGCCATAGGTCTAGTTTGACTTACCAAGTTACATACCAAGAACAGGAATTATGTTTTCCTCACCTTTATATCTCCAAGTGTTTGCCTTATACTAGGAGCCCAATTATCTGAATGAATAACTCTGACAAATGATGTGGGTTTTCTTCAAAGATTTCCCCCTAACCTATCCTATTGTTATATAGAGTTTATATTCTCTCTTTTTTTGACTTAAAATCTTAGTATGCTCATCAATTTGTCTTGGGTCATTTTCTGGAGGCATACAAAATAGTTCTATTCCTCTTCCAGGTGGCAACACTTATTTGAATAGAGGTATTAGATTATGCCCGAGTCTCCTTTTCTCTCAGCTATACCTTCTACACTTTGGGTTCTTTATAGTGTCCATCACATTGGCTCTGTGTGGTGAATGTCCATTCTACCCACCACATCTACTGGGCTTCCATTTAAATGATCATCTACTGGGCTTTCATTTAAATTATGCCTGACATTTAAAATTATTCCTAGGTAGTTACATATGTTTGATCATTGTTGTGCGCTCTTGAAAATCATGTTAGATAACTTAATTCTCCCATAGTCTCCACTCTTACCTGAAGTTTTCAGCTCTTCTGAACAATGTGGACTACCAGACCACTTTCTTCCAGACCAGATCTGAATCATTGAATTCCTGGGTTCGCTCTATAGATGCTAGAACTGGCTCCCCTGTTGGAGATTGAGCTGTCCCTGTCTAGCCATCCTGTCAGCTGTCACAGAGGTCTTAGTTAATATTCAAAGTGCATTGATATAAATGTCTTCAATCTTATAATAATCCTCTACAACCCTACCTTGAGATAATCCATTACTGCCTGTGTATGAGAGAGAGAGAGAGAGAGAGAGAGAGAGAGAGAGAGAGAGAGAGAAGGGAAGAGAAGAGAAGGGAAGAGAAGGGAAGGGAAGGGAAGGGAAGGGAAGGGAAGGGAAGGGAAGGGAAGGGAAGGGAAGAGAAATTGAAAGAGAGACTAAGTATCTCTCAGGTACCCATCTCCCAGTTCCCAGCTGCCTGCATTCCCAGTATCAACAGCTCATCCAGGTCACTCTCAGCTCTAACCAGACAACTGCAAAAGCCTGCCCCCAGTCTATTCTCCACAGAGTAGCTACCTTGAGCTTTTGAATGTAAATCTTGTCATAATACTTTCCTCCTTAAAACACTCCAACAGCTCCTTTTTGTTCTTGGGACAAAGACCAAAATTCCTAACAGGGTCTGTGCGGCATTCTAAAGAACCTTTAGAAACCACTTACCGGTCCCCGAATCCCCCACCCCAGACTAAATCAAGCAAACCTCTGTATTACAGTCTTGTAGCCCTCTGCCATTTCCCTGGTTATGTCATTTTACGTATACAGGTGTGACTCTGATTTATGTCTGTCTTTCTTTCTAAAGTGTAAGCTCAGATGGCAGGGACGGTGTCTGTTTCTGCTCATCACTGCAGCCCCAGCATCAGACACAAGACCTGACACATAAAAAGGCCCCAATAAGCATTTGTGACTGAAAAGAAGAAAGGGTGGTATGGTAGACTGAGTAATAGCTGCCCAAAATGTATTCATGTCTTAAACCCCAGAACTTGTGAATAGTCTCTTTTATGGCAAGGAGGCCTTACAGATGTGATTAAGTTAAGGATCTTAGGATGTGAAGATTCTCCTGGATTATCCAGGTGAGTTCCAATGTGATGGCAAGGTGCTTACATGAGGAGGTCAAAGGAGGGAGTAGGAGATAAGACGATGGAAGCAAGAGGTTGGAGTGATTCAAGGAAGGGATCATGAGCCCAGGAAGCTGCCTCCAGAAGCTGATCCTCCCCTGCCCCACCTCTACCCCTGGTGACAACACAAAGGGCATAAGCAGCCCTGTGACACCTGAGCTACATCCATCAGTGATGCTGGGAGGCAACATTTGGAGCCCATGTCTTCTAGGTCCTTGTCCCATGATCTGTCCTCCACCTGCAATGGCTCCCTGTCTACAGGTCAGAAAGATCAGGATGCTTTGAGGCTCGATCTAAGGAGCAAAAAATGACCCTTACTGAAACCTTGCCAGCCAGAAAGACCCAGTGTATTTCCACCTGCAAATTCCACTCAAATGTATTCCAGAGCTTGTCTTTTCTCCCTCATTGCAGACCCAAGTTTGCCTGGCATGTGTCCTAATTTCTCTCTGCTTCAGAGGAGCCCCCTGACCTAAAGGGGCCGGTTCTCCTATTCAAAGGAGGGCAAACTCCCTGCCTCAGCAATGACATGACGCTTGCATAAAGCCTGAATTGAGATGCTCTGGAGCTGGCGCTGCATTCAGAAAGCCCCTTGCTCTGTTCCTGTCCATCAGCCTTGCTGGAGCTCATCTGGCCCCCACCTCTGTTTCCGCACAGCCAGCCTCAGAGGCAGCACAGGGAGGCAGGAATTGGGCCAGCTGCCTGACGACTTTAATGTTAAAATGTGTTGAACATTCACAGGCCACAGAACTCTGCTAAGTGAACCAAATGGGCCTCCCTAAAGCCATATGCTCACTCTATCACATCCCAGCTGCAGCCCTCCTGCGAACAGGGAGCAGACTTGCTAGGGAAGCTTTGGTGTGTGTTTTTTCCTTCCCGCTGAACTGCTAATGCCAGATGCTGATGTCACAATCCAAGAAGTGGCAGGGAAAAGTCAGCAGCAAGCGGAGCATCCCCAGAGAGCAAGAACCTACCCTTTCCTAACAAGCACGTTTTAGAGGCATCTTTAGACTGTTGCATCCCCTGTGCATACTTAAAGAATGAGATCATTACTGGGTGATTTCGAGATGTGGCAGAGACTGGCTAGCTCATCACCAACACACTTGGCTCTTTCTCTTGGTCCCACAGTCAGATCACATTAGTGTCGGCACTCCCTGCAGTAAGATGTAGACCAGTGGTCAGCAAACTGCGGCTCGAGAGCCACATGTGGCTCTTTGGCCCCTTGAGTGTGGCTCTTCCACAAAATACCGACTTCTGCGCATGGGCCACGAAGTTTCAATCGCACTGTCTGTGCGCGCCCGCACGTGGTATTTTGTGGAAGAGCCACACTCAAGGGGCCAAAGAGCCGCATGTGGCTCGAGAGCCGCAGTTTGCCGACCACTGATGTAGACAATAACTGAGTTTTGGCCAATGGAATGGGCTATGTGCCACTTCCATTAACATGGAATCTTCCAAGATCTACGGTCACCAGGCATCCCAATTTGCCCAGGATTGTTCCCATTTTAGCATGAAAAGCTCTGCATCCTGGGAAATCTTTCAGTGCCTGGCAAACAAGAATGTTTGGTCATCCTAGTGGTTTTCCCTACCCCACTGTCATCTGCCAGGCTCCCAGGCCCTAGATCAGCGGTTTTCAACCTGTGGGTCGCGACACCTTTGGCGGTTGAACGACCCTTTCACAGGGGTCGCCTAAGACCATCCTGCATATCAGATATTTACATTAGGATTCATAACAGTAGCAACATTACAGTTATGAAGTAGCAACAAAAATAATTTTATGGTTGGGTCACAACATGAGGAACTGTATTTAAAGGGCCAGAAGGTTGAGAACCACTGCCCTAGATCAAGGTTCTCACACTCTGGCAAACATCACAGTCATCTGCAGGGTTTGTGAAAACACTAATTGCAGGACCCCAGCCCAGAGTTTCTGATTCAATAGGTCTGGGGTGGGGCCTAGGAATTTACATTTTTAACTAATTCCCCAGTGAGACTGGTGCTGCTGGATCAGGGACCACACTTTGAGAACCCTGCCCCTAGCTCAGTGGTTCTCAAACTTTGCCACATATTGGAGTTACCTGGGGAGTGAAAAAAAAAAAACCCATTATCTAAGCTGCTCCTCAGATCAATCACACCAGAATCTCTGGGAGTGAGTCCTATTCAGTCGTTCTTAAAGTTCAATTTTCAGTCAAGTTTGAGAACCAGTGGCTCAGATCAAATGTTAATGTCCCTGGAGATATGATTATAATGCAGACTCTGAGTCTGTCACTTTGGGAAAGGGCCTGTCATTGTGCATTTTAAGAAGTTCCTGGGCTCTGACCAACCACACCTGGAATAGCAAGGTCTCAGCGTGGTTGGTCTAAGACTTTTAGAGTGCATCAGAATCACCTGGAAAACCTTGTTAGCTTGCCAGGCCCCACTCCCAGAACTGCTGACATAGTAGGTCCAAGGTGAGGCCTAAGAATTTGCATTGTTAACATTCCCAAAGGAAGTTCTGGCTACTGCTACCAAAAGAAGAGAAAGGACTGGATTTTGAGGGAGCAGCAACAAATAAATGTTGACCACCTGGAACAGAGCTGGACCAATCCTGGGGAAGCACTGACACTGCTGAAATTAACAACACACACTGCACCTGCCCAGAGTTCTCCCTCTGATGCAGGAAGTGGACACAGTGACAAAAATCTTCTTTAATCTCAATATTAACCATATAGCTTCTGATAGAGGTCAAATAGGGCCAGGTTAGAAATATGCCCCGCCGGTGTTGTACGGTGGTTGAGTGACCCAGGAGGTCATGGTTCGATTTCCAGTCAGGACACATGCCTGGGTTGCAGGCTCCATCCCCAATAGGGAGCATGCAGGAAGCAGCCAATTAATTATTATCATCATTGATGTTTTTCTCTCTCTCTCACTCTCCCTTCCTCTCTCTGAAATCAATTAAAAAACATTTTTTAAAAATATTAGAAATAACTCCTGGTGAATACTATTACTAGAGCCATGGCCACCATGGCTGCCACTGTTGCCACTAGCACTACTGGTTAACATGTACCAGATGCTGTCATAAGCACTTCACTTAAACTGTTGTCCTTTGCCCTAGCCGATTTAGCTCAGCAGATAGAGCATCAGACTGAAGAGTCCTGGGTTCAATTCCAGTCAAGGGCACATACCTTAGTTGCAGGCTTGATCCGTGGCCCCAGTCAGGGCTCCTGTGGAAGGCAACCAATCAGTGTGTCTCACATCAATGTTTCTCTGTATCCCTCCCTCTCCCTTCCACTCTCTTTAAGAATCAATGGGAGCCCTAGCTGGCTTGGTTCAGTGGATAGAGCGTCAGCCTGCGGACTGAAGGGCCCCAGGTTCGATTCCCACCAAGGGCACATGCCTGGGCTGCGGGCTCGATCTCCAGTGGGGTTCGTGAGGGAGGCAGCCCATCAATGATTCTCTCTCGTCATTGATGTTTCTCTCTCTCCTTCTCCCTTCCTCTCTGAAACCAATAAAGACATATATTTAAAAAAAAAGACTCAATGGGAAAATATCCTCCAGTGAGGATTAACAACAACAACAACAACAAATTTGCCTTACAACAACGTAGGAGAGAAGCAGTATTATCACTTGCACATTGAATTTGAGGAAACTGAAGCACAGAGAAGATAAGTGGCATTGTCAAGGTCAGGAAGTAGAACCAGAATTTGAAATCCGATGTTCACTGTCATAATTATTGCCCTGTACTGTCTCCTCTGGGGACCAGAAAAAAACCATGACCTGAAAAGAAACATCTAGACATTCTTATTTAAGATGATTATAACTAATGTCCTTGTCTCCTTCCCAAGTCTTAAACTTCTGGTATTCACTAAGACTTTATTTGTTTACAGAGTAAATATAAAACCCCAGGGGAAAAGGACATGAAATGATCCACCACAACCTAAAGAATCACTGGAGATCCCCAAATGCCTGCTTCATAGCAGAAGCCTAGGAAATTTGTCAGCAAAGTTTCCAGCCCCCATCCTTAAGATATATTATACTTGCAGAAAATCAGAAGCATTTTCCAACCCATCTGTGATTTTAGACAAGTCATTAAACCTCACTTAGCTTCTGTTTCCTCATCTGGAGAAGCAGGAGTAAGAACCAAATCTTCCTCATCAGGTTATAGTGAGCATTAAACAAGGTAGTACATGTCAAGCACTTAGTTTAGCGTCTGCCCCATAGTAAGCATTAAAGAAGTGTTAACTATTATGAGTTATTATTATCATAAGTTTAAAAATCTACTTTGAAGTATTATTATGAGGATTAGAAATAATATATATGCCACTCCTGGCACTAAGTAAACATAAAAATGCTAGCCATGATTAATATCCCCACCATGTATCATGCTACCTTTAAGTGAATCCATATTTGTGGAGCACTTATCATGTTTCCAGAGTTCATTCATTCAACAAGTATTATTGAGAAAGATCACATTCTGCATATATTTTGATGGTGGAGCCAATAGAATATATGGTTGGATCAGGTGTGGGGTGTGAAAGAAAGAAGTCAACACTGATCATCAGCACATAGTCCTGTTCACTACAGGACAGAACAAGAGGAACATGAAGCTGGAGACATAGACAAAGTACAGAGCACGAGGAAAACTGGGCCTGAGAACTTTGTTCTTCACTCTGAGGACAATGGGGAGCCATTGAAGGGCTGAGAGCAGAGGAGTGCTGACTTGAGGATGAGCCCAAGTACAGTGGAACCAGTAGACATTCTTACATAATATAATAGTTTGGGTGAAACACAATGGGACCTAACCTGAGGCAAGCGCAGTAGGATGGATAGGAGCAGAGATGTATGAGTGGCTTGCTGGTGTGCCAGGGTGAATTGTTGGTTGCTTGAATGGAAAGGGTGAGGAAATAGAGGAACCCAGATGAACTTCCAGGTTTGTAGCCTGGGAGCACAGTAGCATAGATCTCCACTTACCAGCACTTCTTCATTCTCCTCTTCCTCATTCCCATCAGAAACCCCGCTACTTTGTGCTCATCTTAAAATAAATTCCCAGAATTCCTTGCAGATAAAGGTAACCATTCAACACCATTCCAGCCAATGAGAGATGTGTCCAATCGAACTTTCTGGAAGCTCCTTAAAGGGGCTCACTCAGCTGAGACACACCATCTCATCTCACCCTTCTTTCTTTCTACTTGGAACATGGACAAAGAAGTAGGCTGGGAGGGGGCATGCCAGGCCATATTGAATCCATAGCTAAACAAAAGTACTTGGTTCCTGATGACCCCACACAACTACGGTGTTAGCCCTGAGCAGCTGACATGTCTGCCGAACAAGGAACAGGTTGCGGAAAGAGCTAACCCTGCAATTTTTATAACACAAAGGACCATTCTATTCTGGTCTCAGGTAGAGAGGGATGTGCATTATTTTCCTTTGGCTTTGGTCACTTGCCGCCGAATAGAACCATAGAACTATACAATTTAGCAGCTTGACAGGTTTCACTTTTAAATCACTCTTGCCTTCTAGGGAAAATGAAATGATGTGGAACTGCCTCTAATAACTAATACGTGGGTCCAGGAAGAATGTCCTCTCAGAGGTGGTGCTGAGCCCTTGCCTCCAGAGCTTGCCTTCATCCATCCCCAGACTGAACTGAGCCATCTCAAGTTGGGTTCAACTTAGATGTTCCTTAGCACTTTTTACATGCATTTCACCACAGCTTCCCCTTCAAAGAATATCTTTGGCTATATTTCTATAAGGCAAGGCTTTAAAAGGTAAAAGATGTTGCACTCTTTGCCTCGATTGGAATAGGTTGGAGTAAGCTCCATCCCGTGGAAGCCAAGGTGGGTCTCCTCCATGTAGTGCCCCATGACATGGCTATCCTGACCTTGTTTCATATACCACCACCCGGGACCTTGCCTCTGCCCTTCTGCCCTGCTGCCCAGAAATGTAATATTGTTAGTTCATGTAGAGCATGTTCCTCTCCCAGGGGAAAACTCACATTAACCTAGCTTGTAGGCCTGATGTCTAACACCAAAGAGCGGTTTCTCAATTTATAGTGAGAAAATGTGACTGCCACATTAAAATAATATTTGAAGAACATCGCATCAGAGCAAAAAGAATCTGTTTGATGGACTGAGAGTTTGAGAGCCTCATGATAACGCACAGTTAGCCTTAGCAATGGGACCAAAACACTTGGAGTTGGTTAACCCCAACTTTCACATCTATCCCATGTTGGTGGTGGCCATTTCTCCAGCACCAGAAACATTTAAATACCTTTGCTAAGGGTCCTTCCCCTTGAGGTGACCTACATTTGCTGTAGGGATTCTCCTGGCTACCAAGGTCTTTCTTTGCATATGTGAATAGCTGTAAGGTGGCGATCTTACTGTCTCTTTAAGGCGACTTTGTAGTCTTCTGCTCTGATCTATTATGTATCCATATTAAAGTTTAATACCCAGAAGGAATCCTTATTTCTCTCATTTCTCAGTTCTTAAGCAGTGGCTCACTTTAGACCCCAAGGACTGACAAGAGCAATGAAACTAGACTGATTTCTGCCTGTGGCAAAGGAGCCCTTCTCATAACTTCATAGTCTAATGTTATGTTTAGTACCAGTGAGACTTTTCATTCTGGACCACAGGGAAAAGTTTTAGGAAGGCCCCATCTAGCCTTTCTGCTTACACAGTAAGCCACAATTTCCCTAGAAAGGGGCTTGAGAGCAGGATGTCTCCGGAATTCCAACACTGACTGGGCATAATTATGCCTCTGTCGGTAGGGGCCAGTGCAGGACTTAATTCATATTTGAATCTTACTGGGCAATCATTGGCATAGTAACATAACAATTCCTCTAACTGTTGTCACTTCCTATAGTCCTAACCCTCTTTCTTCTCCCTAGCAGGCCAGATTAATCACACTGTATTTGGACAGCTGAATGGTGAGCCCACCTACAAAAGAGGATTTTTTGGCATCAGAGGTGGGTTCCGAACACATTACTGATGAGATAGTCAATTTCTCTGGCACGGGCGTGAGGGAAACAACTTGCTGTTGACATATAAGTCACCATATGCAAAAATGCGCCATTCCAAGAGGCCATTTGTATGGGTGAATGCAGTAGTGAAAAACACAGTAGGAGAGAAGGAGTCTGTTGGCTCTTCATCCCTCTGAGCTGGCATCTGTCTCCAACCAAACAACACCAAATCAGTCATCAAACCCCGTCACCCCTGGCCGTCCAGGCCAGAAATGTGATGGGGATTGGGAGTAGCACACAGCCACCTGCTCCCAACTACTCGTGGGCACACCCTCTGGACCCCATCTACAAAATGAGATGGTTGGACTAGTCAGATTCTAAAGCTTCCTGCAACACCGATATTCTATTTTAATGGGAGCTTTATTAATTACAAATCACAGCTTTTAAAAAACATAGGGATCAAAACTTCATAATAAAAGAAGGAGTAATTCGTCTGGCAAATAGGAGTGTCTTCCACATGTAAGGCACGCTGCCTTCTGCCAGGGGAGGCTCGGTTACTATGGAGGTGCTATTTTGATCCTACCATTTTGTCTTGGCAACTATTTAATGCGGTTGGGACAAAAAGTCATTAAAATGACAAGGTTTTATTTTCTTATTTTTTTCCCTATGTTCTGTGCATGCCAGTTCTGCTCACTCCACACCTCAACTCTATCCCATCCCTGCTTATCCTGGCCCCTCAGAGCTGCTCCCAGACTCAGAGATGTGGTGGTGTCAGGGAGGGGGCCAGGCAGCTGGCTGAGAGTCAACAATGAATGCAACTGTCCTGGCCAGTGTGGCTCAGTTGGTTGGGTGTTGTCCATGCACTGAAAGATTGAGGGTTCAACTCCCCATCAGGGCACATGCCCGGGTTTGGGGCTCAATCCCCAGTGGGGGCCATGTGGGAGTCAGCTGATCAATGTTTCACTCTCTCATTGATGTTTATCTCTCTTCCTCTCCCTTACTCTCTCTCTAAAAATCAATTAAAAATCTTTTTTTAAAAAAGAATGGGTGCAACTGAGAATGGTGGTGGTGCTGGTGGTGAGTGATGCACGCGTCCCTTCCTAGATACGTTTATTAGCACAATTCCTCCTGCCTGTGATGGCCTTTCTTTTCCTGTCTTCTCTACTTCTTTCAGGGACATGCTCATGCCTGGCTTGCTTCACAGTCAACTCAGGACTCCACCACACAAGACCCTGCCTTTCCCTCAGGAGAATGTGGCCACATGCTGCACTGGGCTAGCATGGACACATTGCCCTTTCACTTCTAGTTGACATGTCATAAGTTTATGAAAATTCAACCGTTAGATATTTTATTGAGCATCTACTAAGGACAAGCAAGTTACTGTACTATCTTTACCCTGCAGAGATTTGAAGACCTAATCCCACCCTTTAAAGGAGTTCATAATCTGTTGAGTCTGATAAACAGATAGGTAATCAAACTTGGCAGCTAACAGAATGGAATAAATGTTCTGTAGATGTATGAGTAATGTGTGCATGAGTGAAGCATAAGGAATTCTGACACATATCCCTTATACAAGGTCCAGAAGTCCTACTAATACTAGTAAACCAGGTGAGGTGCTGAACACAAACCTATAGCGCAGTGGTTCTCAACCTTCTGGCTCTTTAAATACAGTTCCTCATGTTGTGACCCAATCATAAAATTATTTTCGTTGCTACTTCATAACTGTAATGTTGCTACTGTTATGAATCATAATGTAAATATCTGATATGCAGGATGGTCTTAGGCGACCCCTGTGAAAGGGTTGTTTGACCGCCAAAGGGGTCGCGACCCACAGGTTGAGAACCGCTGCTATAGTGTATCCAGTGGCCACTGTAAAACCATCCAAGGGCTATTCTATCAGTACAGATACTTATTGGTTTTTTGTTTTTTAGAAACTGTCCACTTGGAAGGCATTGATATATCTCCCCAAAGGGATGTGGTACAGGGTGATTCCATTCAGATGAGAGAGAAAAGGTTCAGGAAGGTGGAAGTTAACATCTGGAATGGGTGGCCAGAGGAGCTCTATAAAGCACCATCCAGGGAGGGAAGGAGGTGGGGTCTGAGGTAGG
This sequence comes from Myotis lucifugus, assembly GCF_000147115.1. Lineage (NCBI taxonomy): Eukaryota > Metazoa > Chordata > Mammalia > Chiroptera > Vespertilionidae > Myotis > Myotis lucifugus. Next base: position 3,851,876 of record NW_005871093.1, on the reverse strand, counting down.
TAATCACATCCATTTCATAAATTGGCCTGGGCTTGAGCAATCTGGTGTTAACCCAATGTAAGAGCTTCTACACGGTGGGAGAAGACAGGATGGGTGTCCAGGGTCCCCAGCAAGACTGGATGGGTGAGGCAGATGTCCAAGGACAGAGCAGCAAAGGCCAATGCCAGGGGTCAGACATTGGAGTCTTGAAGGTCAAGGAGGAGGGTCTCAAATAGCTGGTGAGTGTCTGCGAAGGAGCACAGGGAGAAGCTCGTTCACCTGCAGGCAAAGTCTGCCTCCATCTCCAGGGCTTCCTGCCTGGGTTAGTTCCTCTGAGTGCAATGATGTGCTTTTGCAGCCAGCAGGGAATCTCAGTCCTTATCCTTCCCTGGGCCTGTGCCCCAGTAAATGATTCCTGCCAACGTCCCAACAATACTGTTCTCTTCCTTTCGTGGACACCAAGGAACTCCCAACTATAACAGAAAAAAAATATGCTCTAAGTAATCAGATGCCTTCCGTCCCTGACATGCAGTGGTCAGAGTGGGGTGATCTGCAGCCATAGTTTAGTTATACAGTTGTTCTCAACCTTCTGGCCCTTTAAATACAGTTCCTCATGTTGTGACCCAACCATAAAATTATTTTCGTTGCTACTTCATAACTGTAATGTTGCTACTGTTATGAATCGTAATGTAAATATCTGATATGCAGGATGGTTTTAGGCGACCCCTGTGAAAGGGTCGTTTGACCGCCAAAGGGGTCGCGACCCACAGGTTGAGAACCGCTGGTTTAGTAGATCAGCTGCAGGTCATCCTGAGTGTCTTCAAAAATTAGTTTCTATCTGAACCTGGCATCCTCCAAACCTAGTCAACCCTGGACAATATGGTAAACTTGGAGAAGTTGGTTCTCGGTGGTCCTCATGATCACTCTCCTGTGGGATTCAAGGACTTTGCCCCACCAATGCATGTGGACATGCCCTTTTATGTCTCTGCTAAGCACATGTCTGTGAGGAGCCAGAGAGAGCCCCAGTTGACTCTCATAGGAGGAGAAGTATCATGGTTATGGCATTATCTGCTGTGTGACTTTGGACAAGTCACTTCACTTCTCTGTGCATTATTTTTGCATCAACAAAATAGTAATGACGATATAGTACCCACTTCATTAGCTTGTTTTAAAGATTAAATTAAATATATGTAAATTTCTTATGTCATAAGTGCTGAATAAATTGGAAAAACTTTGTCCAAAGAAGTGAGTTCCCCAGAGTTGAATTCCATGCACTGAAATGACTGAGTGATTGATGGTGTTGAGCAGAAGCACAAACCCCAAAGCTTTCCATTCCTATCATGCAGAAATTCACCCACCAGATCCCTGAGTTGGACTGGCCTGGCCCAGGTTTAACTTTATCAGGTCTACTAGTATGCTCCACCTGCCTTCCTCATCTTTATTGTTCTTTATGGTCATGTGATATCTCTATTCCTTCCCTCTATATAAATATCATTTCTGTTTTCTGTATTTACCACTCAAATTGATGCATTATACCACAAGCTGTACATTTGTCTTCATTCTGAAGGAGTAATAGTTTTGGGATGTTTTTGTAATTCAATAATTTGTTTTTCTCTACAAAGCAATTCAAGTTTCTATTCCCGAGGGAAGAGAAAAAAACAAACAAACAAGCAAATAATACCACCTCAGTATATAGAGGAAAGGAAAAAAAACCCCACAACAACAACAACAGAGAGGCACAGTTTGACGCTGAAACCCTGAGGGTGAGAGAGAGTTCAATTTCACAGGGACAAATTATCCTCTCAAACACACGAGGTCTTTCACACCATTTGAATCGCACACAACTATTATTGGCAGGGGCTGGTTAGGGCACGAAGACAGTTAACAGGTCTGAACAGGGTGCTGTAAACCAGCCAAGAGTGCCTTTTTTCAGATGCTCACAGAAGCCGGGAAGGGGAAAAAAAGCTGTCTGAAATCTGCATCACGAGTTGGAGGGCACCCAGCAGGATGAGGACAATGGCACACGCACACGGGCGACCCGGAGGAGCTCGTCACTCTGGGCTGAGGGAGGAGGTGAGTCTTAACTTTTCTCCCGCAGCAGTGAGTGGAGTGGAATTCCAGTGTGAGCCCATCAAATAGTACTGTGTAGACCACTGGCTTCAAGTTGGAGCTGCCACTTCCCAGCTGGTGTCACTGGGCAGATAACCTCCCTGAGCCTGTTTCCTGAGGCATAAAATAGAAACACCAGTGGTACCTGCCTCACGGCGATGTGGTGCTGTGAAGATGAAGTGTGCGATCTGTGTCAAATGCTTAGCACAGGTCCTGGCACAGGCAAGCACTTAGTATATATCAGTTATCTTTTATAGAAGAACTTGGTTCATGGCCCAGTTCACTGCCAGCTACCAATATAACAATCCTGAAAACTTGATGTCATTCCTATGAAACTGGTGGCAGTTAACTCCCTGCCCCATAATTATTCTGAGTCAGGTCTCTGTCTACCTTGGGCTATAGGTGAGGCTGCTTTAAGGCCACACCCTTAAGATTCTTAGAAGCCCTCTTGTCAGACCAAAAGGCTCTACAAGACACTGTCTTAAATCTGTCTGAACTCCTTTTTGCCCAGTTTTATTGATATGCAATTAACATATAACATTGTATAAGTTTAAGGTATACAGCATAATGATTTTATATATATATTTCTTATATAATAAAAGCCCAGCAACCAAATGGTAGAATGACTAGAACTAGTCAACCAGTCGCTATGACACACACTGACCACCAGGGGGACAGATGCTCAATGCAGGAGCTGCACCCTGGTGGTCAGTGAGCTACCACAGTGGGAGCATCACTCCGCTGACGGGGATGAGCAGCTGCTTCTGCTGCAAACCTCAGACCCACGGGCAGAAACCCAAGCTGCAATCCTTGCCTCCTTGCCCTAGGCTCCTCCTCCTTGCTCCCTGCCACCTCCTCTGGACGCCTGCAGACCGCACAGCGCTGTTGCTGGGCTCGCAGAGCTGACCCCGGAGGTTGGGAGGTGGGTGTGTGGCTGCCGCGGGACTGAGGCCTACTCCACTGCCTCTCAATACTCTTGTCCCTGGGCCCAGCCCCGACCTAGTGCCCTGGAGAGGTGAGTGCGCCAGCTCCACAGAAGATGCCGGACCAAGGAGCAGCCACTCAGAGGGCAGGTCCACAGCCGCTAGGCTGACCTGGATGAGCGGTGCTCCCGCAGCAAGCCGATCCCTGCAGGCCATGCCCCCCAC
>NW_005871093.1:3798176-3847922 GCF_000147115.1 Myotis lucifugus | reverse complement strand
TATGGCTGACTACTCTTCCACTGTGGCACCAATATAAGTTCTGTACAGTTGAGAAATATACACTCCAAATGTTCCCTGTGTTTTATAACCGTGTGAATTTCAGCTCATTCATTTATTCATTCATTCAGGGTTTATTAAGCACATGCCAGCCCTGTGCTGGGCACTGGGAACCCTAAAGTAAACTAGGCAGGCACTGTCCCTGCCTCCTGCTGCTTCCATTCCCAAGGACACAGAGGACAAACAAGGCGGTGATGAGGTTATTATAAATAGCGAGAAGCACACTGGAGGGAATAAACGGATACAGGGTGTGTGGTAGGCAGGGATGGGGAGGGCTCTGGAGAACTCTCTTGGGAGAAAGGGCATCTGGAGGCTTCAAGAGACGTGCAAGCCAGGAGATGAGGAAGAGCAAGCAGGCAGACAGTGAGGCAAAAAGCCTGAGGAAGGGAGCCCACTGAGCAGGGGGAGATGGCTCTGCTGCCAAGACATCAAAGTCTCTAGGACCCAGCCCCCAGCCTCTGCAGCTGGTCCTCAGCTGTAACCCTGTACCCACCCAGCAGTAGCACCGGGCACTCTGACTTGTCCTGTCCTCCCCTCCTTCCTGCCCCAGTGCTTTTGACCCTGTACTTCAACCCGAATGGAGCCACTCTAGCATTTCCACGTCTCCAAATCCAACACTTGTTCCTCTTTAAAAGTCCACATAAAGGGCTGTCTTTCAAGAACCCCAAATCTAACCTACACACTCCAGCCCTCTATTATGTCAATGTTTAAATATGCATATGTATATATATTTGTGTATATGTATCATATGTATATTATATGTATATTCTATCTTGAATATGTGTGTATCTATATCTCTAATTTATAGTTTTATGAGCTGAAGAAACTTTATGGATTATCTGTTCAACCCCCTCCTTTTACATAAAAGGGGGGAAATTCTAAAGCTTTCAGAGACTCGCTTAAGGTGACATACCTGGGATTTGAACCCAACAAAACACCTGGCCTCTGATCCCTCAGGGTGGATCTTACAAGAGTGAAAAGACTTAGATTTACAAGATAAGCGTGTTCATAGCAAGCTCTCCAGAGGCCTGAATACTCACTCGAATGAGGAATCCACACTCAAAGCCCTTTTTACGTCTCTACACCTTCACACCTGCTGCCAGAACCTTATGTCTGCTCCTCAGTTTACACACCTCTGCGCCCCCACAGTCCTTAGGAATGGAAACTGCTCAATAAATGTTTGTGAATGAACAACAGTTGAGTGGAACACGGATAATGGAACTTCGCAGGAAGGTCTGAGGGGAATAAAGATTTCCTAACAATTTATGTTGCTTTTGACATGCCATGCTTTTCCCCCTTGCCCAGGAGGCCAATAGCACAAATACACGCCTTGCCATGAAAAATTTACAATCACGCATTAGTCAGATACCCTGGTGACATGACTTGCAAACTGGAAAGCCAAGGTCGCAGCAAAAGCTGCTGTAAATCAAACGTGTCTTAAACACAGCAGCATCCTGTTGGGAAATCTACCCGTTGACTGTGTTTCCTCCAGGATGAAGGCTCCTTAGGACACCTCCTACTTAAAGAGAGAGAACGCCTAACACTCGGATGCATGTGAGGCCAGCTGCATCTGTGACCACTGGTTCTGAGCGGCCATCCCTCTCCCCGCCAGGAGCTCAAAGCAAAGCTTATTTTCCACGCGGTGCACTGGGCAACTGCAGGAGAAGATATGAAAGGCTTTAAAGCAGCATTTCCCAAACTGTTCGGCATGATATTCTTAAGTGTTGGGCAAATAAAAGCCTTTTGTGGTCAAATAATTTAGGGAAGCTGTGTATGTATCCTGTCGTATTCTTGAGAGTTTCACAAAGTGCCTGTGGAAAATCCTGCAGGGGAGGGACCTGGCTAACCTTGCTTACCCAGGCTCCCTAACTGTTTGACAGAAAGAGCTCTTGTACCCACAGCAGCAGCTCTGTGGAACTTTGGGCTCTATGGTGCTAGCTCTTTATAACTATCGAAGCCATTCAAAGTCCTCGTGCCAACTTCCCCTCCACGTCCAAGGGTCCTTAGGGAACAGAAGAGTCCCAGGAGAGCACTGACCACGTGGGAGACCAGGGACCCAGCTTTCCCCGGCAAATAGAGGCAAAGAAAAATCTGTCCCCAGCCTTTCTCGTTCATGACTCTGCCCCAGCCTTCTCGGGTGCCCGTGTAGCGCCTCAATATTCAGGGGCTGTCCAACCTAAGCAAATCTGGACTCTGACCCTCAAATCTGCAAGCAGCTCAGAGTTAGACCGAATGGGGCTTCTTTTTATTTATTTTATTTTTTAAATATATTTTATTGATTTTTTACAGAGAGGAAGGGAGAGGGATAGAGAGTTAGAAACATCGATGAGAGAGAAACATCGATCAGCTGCCTCCTGCACGCCCCCCACTGGGGATGTGCCCGCAACCAAGGTACATGCCCTTGACCGGAATCGAACCCGGGACCCTTCAGTCCGCAGGCTGACGCTCTATCCACTGAGCCAAAACCAGTCAGGGCAGGGGCTTCTTTTTATAGAGAGGAGTAGGCAAGGCCAGAAAGTACCAGATGTGGGGGGGTGGGGGGGGCATGACTGCACAGTAAATCAGAAGCTGTTTTACCTGGAGGCCAGCCTGCTCTCAGGAGGGGCTGCCTGCTGGCTCAGGCTGAGGGTGGGTCAAAGATCAGGGCCCTGGAGGAAGGAGAGAAGCTTAACCAAATTTGGGTTACATGCATCTTGTTCCAACTGATCACTGTGGAAAATACAGTTCCACTAATCAATTATGGGGCAAGGAATGGGAATTTGGAAGGTCTGTGTCTGGCCTTGTCATGAGTAAGCAAGGAGGGCATCCGTGGGTCATATCTAAGGCATATGGAGACCGGTGGTTCTTTGCAGGTGGATGTTTTCCAGAACACAAGGCAGAGGCAAATCCCGTAACCCTTGCTGTTTCCCAGGAGTGCAGGGCTCAGGTACAATTTGGTGTGTTCAGGGCCTGTTCACAGCTATGTTAATCCACTACTAATAGTACCTGAGTAACTTGCTTTACCCGGCTCTTCACTGGGGGCCTGCACCCTCTCACTGGACTCTGATAAGACATATCCACGTCTGGCCTTCCCGACTATTTCTGGGCACCCACTGGGACTCCGCTTATTGGCAAACAACCCACCTCTCTGTCTGGCTGACTTTTGTGAATATATGTATGCATTTCTGTTGGGTAATTACCTAGGCATGAAATGTCTGTTTAACAAGGTGTGCGTATATTCAGTATGATATTAGTAGGAGACGCTGCCAAACAGATTTTCAAAGTGGATGAACCAATTTACATTCCCACCAGAAATGTGTGTGATTTTTCAGTTGCTCAAAATCCTTGCCAAAGCTTGGTCTTTACATTGTAGCCATTCTGGTGGATGTTTAGTGAAATTACATAATAGTTTTAATTGGTATTTCTCTGATTACTAATAAGTGTGAGCACCTATTCGTCTGTGTATTGGCCACTTGGATTTCCCTTTTTATAGAGTTCCAGGTCAAGCCTCTATCCATTTTTCTTTTGAATTGTCTTTGTTAATTATTGTGGAGGAATGTGTATGACCTTGTGCTACTTTGATCTTGATATCACTGTAAACGTTGGTGACTCTCTGCCCACATGGCTACTCACCTCTAGCCTCCCAGCCAGGCCTACTGGTGGGGGAGGATGTAGAGTAAACAAGTCCCTCTGAACGAGTGTCCACATGGTATAGAAACTGTTCTAAGCCTTTTCTCTGCTGCTGTGAGTTTACCTTTTGAAAGGTAAGCTCATGGTTTAGCATAGGCCCCTGACTCCCACCTCTGACCCTTCCCGAGTGACCTGTGTGGCTGCCTGAACCCTCTGGGCACCGTGTGTACTTCATTTGCAAGATGAGGATGATAGTGGATCCACCTCAATTGTGAGGAAATGGATTATTTAATGTAAGACACTGGCAACAGTGCCTGACACACTGGACGCCCTCGATACCCACCAGTTTTTATTATTCAGACACAGCTCACTGACCTCATTTGCTAATAGCACAGTGATAACTTATTTGCTTGCCCTGATTCAAAGAATTGTAAGAAAATCAAAAGGCATCAAGTTCTAGGCTTGCCTGTGTCGCCATCTCTCTAGGTAAGTCACTTAGTGGGGAGTCTGTGGGTTGTGGTTTCCTTACCTGGGAAACAAAGGGGTTGAACTAGATCATCATTGCAAAACCTTTCAGCTTAAACTTCCCACTGTGGCTCCACTTTATCGTAGCCAGGGAGGGAAGGGAAGAGGCCAGAGCGTACACACAAATGCTCCACCTGGCTCCATTCCCAGCAGATCTTGTACCTGCTGCATCCTCCCAGGTGCACAGGAAAAAGGTAGGTCAGGAGGAAAGGGGGTCCATATGCCAGAAGAACATGGTCTCTCTCTCCCAGAAGATCATGGTCTCTCTCTCTCTCTCTCTCTCTCACACACACACACACATACACACACACACATTTCCATGTGAGCTCTGCACAACTTGCCTCCCTCTGATTTGTGTATCCTGCTAGCCCAGAGACTAGCATAGCATAATTTAGGGGAGGTGGGGAGAGAGGGGCAGCCTCACCTTTGTAGCCTTTTGCAAAACTCCATCACCCTGCAGGTCCAACAGCTTCAGGAGGGAACCTGGGCCTCTTCCTTGTAACTCCCTGCCCAGGTCCACCTTGAGGAGAGTCTGAAAGAGCTTCTATGCAGCCTGGTCGATCAGAAAGAACACGAATGGGGATCCAGGAGACCATTTCTAGTCTTTGTACCACAATTTGCTCTCTGTGTCCTTAGTCTTCTAGCTCTCACCTGACCCTACTCTCAGATGAGGATGCTATTGTGCCCCCTAAACATTAGGGGTTCAGACTAGAAAGAAAGACATTAAACATTAACAGTGTTTATCTCTTAATGATGAAATTCCATTCCGTTTCATTTCTCCTGTATACTTTTTCTGTATTTCTCAAATGTATAACAATGGGAAAATGTCTTTATAATAATAACAAACAATGCATGTTATTAAAATGTAAGCTAATTCTAGGCCCTGTGTTAGGCTTATTTAGAATGATCATATCATTTTTGAGCACTTTCTCCCTTTTATTTCTAAACCTAACCACATAGTCACAAATCCGAGAGATGGATCTTCTGCTGATGGTGTAAACTCGAGCTATGGAGTGTTGGAAATGTTACCAAAACCCGTGTGGGCATTAGCTAAGCTGGTTAGCCTTTCAAGTACTTCCTCTCCTCCCTGGTAAAGTGAAGGGACTAGATTAACATCCCCCCAGTTCTAACACTCTATCTTCGCTTCCTTACACCATCGGCCTGACATACTTGGAAGGCGCCTCCAGGGAACTGAGATGTATAGTGTTGGAACAAGGGCAGCGATGCCACGGAGCCCAGTGTGTCATTTCTCCCAGCTGGAGAAACCGGCATGTCCTGCAAAGCATCAGATCTACTGAAAAAGGGAAAGCAATAGGGGTCTTTGAAACCAGCTAGTTTTATGCAGACAACGGGGTGTTGGGATCCGACCCTGAGGTCCTCATCAGACTACCTTGGCTGTGACAAGAACAGAATCTCCCAAATTAAATCTGTTGTTGGCACTTTGCAGCCAAATTTATGGAGTTGACAGTTTGAATTATTCCAAAGGTATGGATCAGTAACACAATGGCAAACCACGTACCCAGCACTGTCTCAGCCACCATGTCCCTCCTTCCTTGCCAAACAGGGAAGAAAACCTTTATGAGGAGGGAGAAAGCATCCTTTCTTTCCCTGCCCCTCTCTTTATCTGTCTCTGCCTGCCCCTCCCGTTGGCAGTCACAAAGTGGAAGCTGGCTTTCAGTCAGTCTCATAATGAACAGCCGGTTCTTGTTGGCAAGCACCGAGTTCTTCGTGGTGACTTCCAAAATCGCAGCACCGGCGCCCAGTCTCGCACAATCTCTGCTGCTGTCGTCCTCCCAGTGAAACCCTCCGGTCGTCCAGGCTCCAGAAAGGAGGTAACACCAGCCACCGGGACCCTTTCCCGGCTAAATGAGGATGGAAAGTGGTTGAGGATGGAAAGTGGTTCAGAAGAAAAGTTAACCTTTGGTGCTAAGGATGATTGTGTGATCTATTTATCATCGATGCAAGCTGCAGTCCAGCAGTAAAGAATTCAGGAGTATAGCCAAGGCCCAAGAAGGGTGGGGACTTTCCTGTAATGCAGGGCCTTTCAAGGACTCAAGAGAGTTAGGTAGCTGCTCTTCCCAGGGAGGCCTGGTGCTAAGGGGAATCTAGGCAGCTCCCTCTTCGCACTCTGTAAAATCACCCTAAACTAATAGGTCATTAATCACAGCTCATAACCAAACTTGGATGAGACTGCATGCCTAAGAGAAGAGTTCATACATCCTCATCTAAGGATGACTAGCCCTGCCCTTCTTTCCCTCAGGCCCCAAGCATACCAGGGCGGCTCCCAGGGGTCCCTCCCTCCACTGGCCTTCTGTACTGCTCAGCATCAGAGCAGACCACTCTGCTTCATTGCGTCCAATCCTTCAGGCACTGATCCAGCGCTCACCATGCACCAGACATTGGCAGGACCCGGAGGAATTAGCAAAATAAGATTGTCTCTGCCCTGAGCGAGCAAAAAGCAATTCACTGGGAAGACAGGCAGTAGTGTTTCCCCTTCTGTCATTTGGACAGAGCCAAAGATGGGACTGAGAAGCACAGCTGCAGAGTCAAAAATAGAAACAAATAAATATCATTCAGTGTAATGGGGGCTTGTATACAGAGGCCGAGTCCAAGGGACGCTGAAGATCTGAGAAAAAGTGATCAGCTTGACCTGGAACGGTCATTCCCAGCACTGTGACTGCAGCAGGACGGAGGCAGTAGACATGGCTATTAGTGGACAGACACGGCCATATGCATGGGTTTATTTGTGTTAGAATTATCTGTTCATAGTCCACAGATGGAGCAAGAGGGACAGGAAAGAGTTAAGACTCAAGTTATCAGCTTTCATAACTGACTGGTGGTGGTACCACTTACCAACAAAGGAAGGGCCACATCATATTTATGCCACTAGCACTGCCCCAAACTCCTGACATGTGCCAGTGGACCTCAGTATCCCAGGGTGACTGTGGTACCTATGGAAGTGTTTGAGGCCCAGGAGGGGTGCCCTGGAGGAGGTATCACAGGAGTTCATGTATCCAGCTCAGCGCTCTTGCTGAGCACGATTGCTCCCTCTCAAAGCTCATGACTCCACTAGAGGCCCGAGAGGGTATTACTTCCTTACCAATTCCTTAGAAAGGCATGACATTGACAGGAACAACAATAACACAAGGAGGGGGGACAGACCTCACTCCTCAGCAGTGCCCCCTACTGGCAGACCTAATATGGAGTCAACTGGCAAAGAAATGTGGGTGGCAGAGTCCCAGCCCCAGCGTGGCAAAACAGATCACAGGGTGAGTTTAGAGGTGAACAACAAGAACTTCACTATCACCACACCATTCAGGACCCCCACTCACACCCACTGATACCTCGATTCCTGACCTGCAGAGTCACAGATGTTTATAGCTGGCTGAATATGAATTGAGACACAACTAGAGGCTCCTGGGGCTAATACCATCAACAATTCTTCCTTTCAGGGCCTTCTCACTGCACATCCTCACCTAGACGTCCCTGACCCTCACCTAGACCTCCCTGAAGGTAGCAGATACTGAGTAATGCTTATCCAATAAAAACAAGCTTAGGCAAGAAGGAATCCCACAAGAAGAACTGGGTTGACTCTCCCAGGAATGATCATAGATTCTTGTCATGAGATGCTGTAGTAGCTCCTACTTCTCATGCTTGGCCTCCTCATTGTCACCCTGGTTTCCCTTCTAGTTTCTGCCCTTAATATTAGCCTTGATCCTGTACTCAGATGGTGGAATGGATGTGCTTGAATGGATGGATGACTAGCCCTGACCCTGTTAACTCTAACTTTGAACTCTTCCTGATGCCCACACCCGGTGAAAGGCCTCCATAAAGAAAAAGAATCGGGGCAGATCCACAGCTCTGACCACAGCCAAGCAGAGATGGGATTGGTATGACTGGTAACCTCAACCTCAAGTCCATACCAACCATACTCACTACTCTCTCTGAGAAACAATAGGGCCATTTAGAAGAAAATACAGTACACCAATGCCTGGAGTTCTCTAAAAAGAAGAGGCTGAATCCACAAGGACAAACAGGTAAATATTGAGCACACAGAGATCTGGGCGTAATCATGCCTAGTGCACAGACTTCTCTGGGGTAAGATGAGTTGAAAGCACAAACTGTCTATGAACTGAATAGTATATAATATCGGCGGAGGGTTGTTTATACTATTCCTGCACTTGACCTAAGGCCCTTTCCAAGTTTATAGAGATTACAATAAGGGGAAAGCCCTGGAAGCAAATCTGCGTGGCCTCTTTATCATGATGTTTCATCAGCCGCTTTGCTGTGCTCCTGCTCAGGAGGCAGCAGGTGAACACAGTTGTGTATTTGATCCAGAAGCTCTCCAGCTGATTTCAAAATACCCTCAGAACAAGCTCCATTTTATCCAAGTGAATAGCATGGTTTCCCTTCTGTAAGCAAAACCATGATATATAGGCAAACTCCACGCTAATTGGATAAACCAGTAGTAAAACCCCAAAAGAACAATTAACTTTTATGTGAAATACTCCCAGCTGAAATCTTGGAAAACTTGCATGTAATTAGCACTCTCTTCCAGCTCTCCGAAGTATAAAATACAATACATTAGGGCTTGTAACACTAATATCGCCAAGAACACGGCTAACGTGGGAAGTTTAATTTGCCACTAATATGCAGATGGCAGGCTAGTTGGTACTTTCACCTGCTCTGGCTAATTGTTTTCAGTGTGATTTAGAAACTCTGTGCCCTATGATACAGTGCTCACAGAGCATCAAATCCCCAGTGCTGGCTTGTGGTCATGAAATTCAGATTTGAAATTCAGAAGTGATCTTACAGGTCATTTAGTCCTGTCCCTAAGCAATGGCTCATGGACCTGTAGTGATATAATCAGCACAAGACAATTTACAAATGATAGTAACCTTGGCTGCACCCTCAGAGATTCTGATTTCACAGGTCTTAGTTGGACCTCTGATATCTCAATTAAAAATAAATAAATATATACCTTTATGAATGCCACCAGAAGATTCTGTGCTACAACCATATTTGGGAACCACTGGTATCCTAAACCTTCTCCTCAATGCACAAATTCCCTCCATAACTTGAGTGACCAACAGACATCCAGTCTCTGCTTGAACATTCCCAGAAAGATCAGTGGCTCAGCCCCCGTCAGTGGTGGCTGCCTGGACCCCAATACTGAGAGGGTTTCTGAGGCTGCATCTATATTCAGTGGAAGAGACAGACAGGTTGATTAGTGCACTCTGCCCTGGGCATAGGTAAGGGAGACATGCCCACATGTATTTGCCATTCCTGGTCAGAGCTATCTACTCTGAATTCCATCTAATTGATTTTAGTTTATGAAGATTGGTCTAGTTGGTAAGTTAGATTTATATCAGAGTATTATAAGGGGAATGACCAGAAGGGCAGAGACTGAAAACTAGGAGTTTAGTGGTGGCTCCACCAAGACAGTTACTACCTTGAGAAATTTGCTTACTTCTTTGAGTGCCATTACCTGTTTATCAAATAAGAACATAATATCTGCATGGGAGTGGTTTGAGATGCAAATGCATTTATGAATTGGAGGAGGCTTTGAATATGCTTATTTATTTTTTAAAAATAAGTACTCTATTGTCAGTATACTATCAAACGTTAGCGGTATTTTCCCAAGAGTACAGGTGCTTGAGCAGGTAGCCAAATATGTACATGTACTAATACAGAATTCAAAACACTGAGCCTTTCTTGCCATAATGATATCAAGACTTCTTTTGTTATCAGCGCAGAGGCTTGTTCAAACCCAGAGCATTCAGAAAGTGTGGCTGGTTCTCAAATAGCTTTTGTAAACATCGACCTCTCTGCCTCTCCCTCCACCTTTACTGCAACTCCCAGTCTAATCGCTGATTGCAGTTTTAACTGACCTGCCTTTGACTTAACCTCATTCAATAGAATTCAGTAATTCAAATGGTGACTTGACCTAATGGGCCTAACTGACCCCTGTTATTTTGAATTGAATAGACTAAATTTGTTAAATACTGATTAGACTGAAAGATATCAGATTGTAAAACTTATTGAATGATTTCTTAGTTTGTTTATAATTACCTTAAAGGCAAAAAAAAAAAAAGGTCTTACCTACTTCTGTACCTTACAGTACTCAGCATTATATTTTGTAGACTGGATTAACTCAAACAGTTTTGTACACTGTTGAATGAATGAATGAATGAATGAATGATGGAATGAGTGAATAGTTCTCATGTGACTTCCAGATGAACCAGGGTTGCTAGTGATGCAATGACAACAAATGTGTGTGTGTGTGTGTGTGTGTGTGTGTGTGTGTTGCAGAGCTGCTAAGACATTCTTGCTTTAGAATAAAACGAATTTATCTCAAGAGAACTTTTAAAGACATAAATATATAGTTTATGTAGCCATAGGCTTGTTAACAGAACCAGTAGAATGACCTGACATGTCAATCTATTTTAAAAATATTATTTGACTATTCAGTCAGTTGCTTGACCTTAATTTCTGCAAGACACCTCTGGTGGTATCTTTCCTCATCAAAGGCAGGAGAGGATGGTGGTTAGTAGGAACCCCTGCAGCTCTAGGTGACCCAGTGTGAATTTCATCTGGGCTCATATCAGCAATTAAAAATAGTGTCTCTGTGTTTCAGCTCCCTTTTTTCTAAAATAAGAATAATTGTATCTACATCTCAAGCAAACAGATGGGTTACTGTTGTGAGGATTATGTGAAAAATGCTAAGACTTAGCATTGAGCCCACGTGTGTACTTAAAATTATATACATCCAGATAATACTAACACAAGCCATCAAATTGGAAAAAAATGCACCACTTTGATTGGTAGGATTTATAGCCCATCCAAAGGAACCAAAATGTTGTTTCACCGAGACTACCACAAGTCAACATTGCAACCTGTTAGTTCTGCTAAAATATTTACTCCTATAGGAATTATGGGAATGGGAGGGTGGAAAGGAGTGGGTAGGATTTTAGCATAGTGTAATTTGTTGAATGCTACCTTCTGTTGATGTCCTAGTCAAAGTGCCATAGTCTGGGTGGCACTCTGGGTGGCACAGAAATTTATTGCTCACAGTTCTGGATGCTGGAAATCTTCCTGGTTCACACTGACAACTTCCGGCTGTGTCTTCACACAGAAGAAGGGGCTAGGGATCTCTCTGGAACCTCCTTTCTAAGGGCTCTAATTCCATTTAAGAGAGCTACACCTTCATTGCTGAATTATCTCCCAAGGGCCCCACCCTAATGCCATCATCTTTGGGGGTTAGGATTTCAACAAATACATTTGGGGAGGGACACAAACATTCAGACCATGCAGTTAGGCATTCTTCTCGGCACCGGAAGGATAAGGAAGACTCCATTCATTAGCACTGTCACCTTTAATCCTCACAGGAGCCAGGATAGGTAAGGTTATTCACCTCAAGTTACTGGTAAACCAAGGAACAAATAACTTGAATGAGTTTCACAGGTCTCCTAGCTAGAAAGCAACATGCTTAGAATTTGAAGGTAGGCCTGTATGATTCTAAAGCCTTCCATGCATTCACTAGTTATATATTGTGTATGATGTGCAAGTCCTCGTATGAGAGTAACCTCCCTGCCCTCATGAACCTTAAATTCCATCCTGACTTTTCAACTTCATCAAAATCACTAGATATAGAACAAACCTGTATCTTAGACACAAATTTGACATCAGCACAAATAACCTATGTTTTGAGAGTTGCTGATTAATTTATCTGTGGTTTAAAAACATAACTCAAATTCAGTCGGGCCCATTGTATGTACAGAATGGACTTGTGCTCCTGTAACAGGTATCAAAGATTTCTGCTCTTGGAGCAATATCTTTGCATTTAAAAATAAATGACATTGATTTATCATTAGAGCCTTTTTATATAGGAATTTATCTCAAGAGAACTTTTAAAGACATAAAATATACAGTTTATGTAGCCTGAGGTTTCTTAACAGAACCAAATCAAAATGAATAATAAAGTAAAATGGAATAATAAAATGATCAAACAGTGTAAGATCAAGTCAGAACTGATTTGGAAGCACCTTTATAATTACCAGGCTGGAAGCAGTCTCTGTAGAATCGGCAGAACTGAATCATGAAATGAATTAAGACCATGCCAAATTATTAATACTTTTCATATCCTGTAAAAAAAGTCTTTCTTCATGCCTCTCTGGGAACTGGAGCAAAATGTCTCAAATAGCAGGCAGGGAAAATTGAGGAAAATTAATAAATTGGATATTGGTTATTGTTCTTTAATATCCACTCATTTAATTCTTTGAACATGATGGGCTTTTTTCTTTTCAAAGAACTGTTGAATACCTTATCTTATTTCATCTTTGTGAGGCCTCTGTGAATTCTTGAGAGGGGCCTGCAGGTACAGTAGGTGGTTAAGGGCCTGAGGTTTAGACCTTAGGTTCTGCTACTCCTGACTAGGCACCTGCAGGTAAGTTCCTTAACTGATCCACCCATCCCTGGCATCACCTGGACAAGGGGAATAACAGCACTGTGGTAGACTGTGCTATGCAGTGAAGAGTATAGTTGCTTAGCTGACAGCCTCCAGTTATTAATACCTCCAGGGTCCCCCTCAGCTTAGGGGGCTGTGGTCACACTGTTCTCTTTTGGCCAATGGTTGAGTAAGGCAGCAGGACTCAGGTCAGGCCACTTCCACCCCATGATGGACTCCTAGAGTCATCTGTGCTCTGGAACCCCCCACTGGGCTGGTGGAGACTGTATCACCTCTGCATTGTCTCCACAGCATCCCCTGCCCATCCTGCTTCCTTCCACTTTACCTTTTACAGGTGTTCTCCCCCTAAACCTTTTGCATTCCTGACACTGTCTCGGCATGTGTTTACAAAGTGCTCAGGAGCCTACCCGACTAATAGTACTTACCTGGGAGGACCTCGAGAAGTTCATGTAGATGAGGTACTTAGCCCAGAGTTGGCCCATAGCAAGTACTCAATAAATATTAGCTATTGTTGTATCCTTATCCTGCTTTGTGTTTGGAAGAGTTGAAGCAGCATTGTTAAGTGGTTAACCAGCTAAACTAAGTTTTCTCCACTGGCCAGAGATTTTACCCAATGCCATCTCAAAGGAGACCTCTTGACAGCCACATTATTTGACCTGTGTGTCAGTTATAGCCAGGGACTCACGGGCCACTCTCTAGTGTTTCTTTCTCCAGATGGCGCTCAGCTCGTGTGAGAACTTGTTTGAGGAGCCCTGGCTCCTCTGGGGAGGGTTCTCCAGATTATCTGCTCTGTGGTCCCCAATGAGGCAGAAGTCCCAGGAGCTCTCCCCAGACTCTTTGTCTACATGACAATAACCTGTCTGTTGGACCTATTTCACTAAGTCTCAACTGACTAGGTTTATCTGTTCTACAGCTGTGTCTCAATCATAGTTGTCTTGATAGCAAGAGTTTGTATATAACCTCTGAATGGCACTTTGTGCTTTTCAAAATATATGAACAACACAGAAATGAAATGTTTTATTGCTGCTTTCATGTGCCATTTTAGTTCTGTATGCATTTGGCTATTTTTAGATTTTAATTCCTCAATGCAGGACATAGAAATTATTTCATTCTCCTTCTTTTAGGTGCCAAGCCCTGTACCAAAATATTTACTGCTGTACCAAAATCTTACCTCAAAATCTTACAGCTTACCTCATTTACACTCTCCAAAACTCTTCATATTCTTGCCCAGTGTCACACAGCTGGTAGGTTTGTATTACTTGAGACTCATGGTTAGTTCTAAGCAACTAATGACAACTGTGGGTGAGCAGAAAAAGGATTGATTAAAAATATATTGAAAAAATAGCAGAAAATAATTTGGGGGACAATGTTGGGAAGTAAACAGAACCATTGAGAGGGTGGAAGCGCCAGTCTTGAGTCTATGCAGCTGGGAAAATGCCCAATGCTTCACTCAGAAGTTCCCTCATGTGTTCTTGTGTGTCCTAAAACCAAGACCAGTGTGTGCACCTGGAATGGACCTAAGTCATAAGCCGGGTCTGAGAAAGCAAGTGTCCAGCATTTTCAGCCCTTGGAGTAGAGGGCAGTCTTTGCACATCACCAAGTCTCAGAAGTTGAACTTTCGGAAAGTACGCAGGTGTGGAAGGCAGAAAAATGTCCTTCATCCCAAAGATGTTCATAGAACCTATGAATATATGGGTTACATGGCAAAGGGAAATTAAGGCAGCAGATGGAATTAAGATTACAATCAGCTGACCTTGAAATAGGAAGATTATCCTGGATTATTCAAGTGAGCCCTATGTAATCGCAGGGGTCCTCACAAGTGGAAGAGGAATGCAGAAGAGTCAGTGTCAGAGTGATGGAGTGTGAGGAAGACTCAATCAGCCATTGCTGGCCTCGAACATGGAGGAAGGGGCCACAAGCCAAAGAATGTGGGTGGCCTCTGGAAGCTGGAAAAGACAGGAAACAGATTTTTCTGTAGGGTCTATGCGAATGAACACATGCCTACTGACACCTTGATTTAACCCAGTGAGCACTTCTGACCTCCAGAAAGGTAAGATAATAAATTTGTGTTGTTTTAAGCCACTACATTTGTGGTAATTTGTTATAGCAGCAATAGAGGGCCAATACAGCAGGTTCTGGGAAGCCAAGATAAATATCCACTGGAATGCAGGATTCAAAACCAACTCTGTCTGTTTCAAAGGTCCATGCTCAGGAACATATAACGATTTACACTGGAGATAACTCAAAATGAGAGCACTGAAGGCCAGAACAGAACTGTGTAGCGAAGCAGATGGTGTGGAAGCTGTGGAGTGTGTGGCAATAATCTGAGCAAGACATAGAGAAAATGGAGAGGAAATAAACCCAGGCTTTAGAAATGCCATCTTGCGGGGGAGAATGAGCTGAGATGGGAATAAAGGGCCTGCCAGCTGGTGTTTTGGCTCCAAGTTACCATGTAAACCTGCATATGAGGAGTGAGGGTTTTAGAAAACCTTAAAAAGCTTTGGAGGATAAATAAGGCTGCACAAAATGTTGCCTATCTCAAGCATCCAACTGACTCAGGGGGCCATGGTGAGAGCCAAGAAGATAGAATAAAAGAGAGAAAAATCAGAAACACATTGAATCCTTGGGTAGAGGATCAGATTCAGAGTAGGTCCCTTTAGCATGTACATTCACTGTAGCAAAGCAAAGCGAATTCATTTAAGACTGTGAACAAGGGAGAGTGTAATACATTTCTAGGACACAGAGGATGATAAATGAAACAGTGCAATACTGCTAAATTATAACATAAAATTAGACTGATATTTTCTATATTCAATATGCTATTTTTTTCCCTTTCTTAAAAACATATTTCCAGGGACTTTCAGATGCTTGCTATTGATCTTGATCTACATTTCCCGTGAGACTTAGAACCCTCCACTGTAAATCAACCATGGTGGCGCCGTTGGGAGCCGGATGGGCAGAACCATAATTCCTACAGTTTGAGAGAGACTATTAGACGTGGCTTTTATAGACTTCAGCTTCCTTTTCTTTTTTCTCAACCATTTGAGGTTCACAGCTATGGACCACTTTTTTGGTCTCTGAGTTTTCCTAAAGGGCCCTCAGCAAAGCAGAAATTGGCCATGAACTCTGTCATTTGTTCTGACCTGACCTTACTAGTGAATTTGGGCACACTCCTAAATCCAAAGGCCAAATCCCTCTGGCAAACACCTGGTTTTGTGATCCCTGTCTTGCCTTGTGCAATTTCCCCTGCACTCTGTGTGGCCTCTTTGGCCTTCCAGGCTGGACATAGCCCTGAAGGCCCCTGCCAGCCTCTGGCTGCTGTCTGCCCCTGACTTCACACACTGAAATGAGAGCTAAGTGGAACCTACACCTCAATCCAGTCTGGAGGACCAGCCGCCTGCCTGTCACAGGGGGAGAACTTCCATTCTTGTCCTTTTCCCGGGCACTGGATGCTCATCCAGATTCTATGAGTGTCCGAGTTCTGTTTGTCTTTAGAATTTCTAATTTCTTCATCATCTTTTTCCGATTTGGTCTTGATTTCTTTCTCTATTGCTTTTCCCCTTGAGGATGTGTGTTCAATCCAAGCATCTGCTTCCAGCCTCCTTTTGAACACTCAGGTAAATATTCATTGCATTTCCGTAGCATTGTTTTCCTCCTCCTGCAATAAATTATCCTGTCTCCTCTTGGAGGCCACCATGTCTCCTTACTGAACTCCAGGCTTTGCACGTGCATGCAAAATCCCTCTGAATTTATCTTCATCTCCAGTGCCACCTCACCTTGACTGTTTTCTATAGTCTGCATACTTTTGCCGCTGTCTGATATTAATGTATTAAATAGCCTACAGAAAAGTTTGCTAACTTTGTTCCTTCTTTTTCTGTGCTGGTCAGCTTCCTGAGTGAATAACTATGGGTAACAAGGCAGCTGCCCAAGCATAGATCCCTCAGGCTTTCCAGCCCCCAAAGGCCCGTGCCACACACTGTTACCTGCCTCACAAATTCACCCATTTCTTTTAAAAATATATATTTGTTATTGATGTCAGAGAGGAAGGGAGAGAGAGAGAGATAGAAACATCAATGATGAGAGAGAATCATTGATCTGCCACCTCCTGCACGCCTCCTACTGGGAATCAAGTCCACAACTCTGTATGTGCCCTGACCAGGAATTGAACCATAACCTCCTAGTTCATAGGTCAACAGTCAACCACTGAGTCACACCAAGCCAGGGCAACTCCAGCCCATTTCTGCTCATGTCAAGAAGACTGACTTCAAAGCTGAGCAGAATGGTGGAATGGTCCCTTCTGGCCTCAGGCACCATGTCTAGACCAAGAACTTCCCAGTCTCAAAATGGGTTCCATAAGCCCGAGGCTGATGGGAAAACCTGTTTATACACCCAGGACCATTCTGGCTGAAAATATGAGAGATAGCCCTAGCTGGTTCTGCTCAGTGGCTAGAGCATTGGCCTGAAGACTGAAAGGTCCAGGATTTGATTCCAGTCTAGGGCATATGCCTGGGTTGTGGGCTCGATCCCCAATATGGGCATGCAGGAGGAAGCCAATCAATGATTCTCTCTCATTATTCATGTTTATATCTCTCTCTCCCTCTCTGAAATCAATAAAAAAGAAAAATAAAAGAAAATACGAGAGGAAATATGAATATGACATAGTATAATGTACTTGGAAGAGAAATGTAAGCATCGTACAAATGCCGGGCATTACCCTAAGGGCAAACCCCACTCACTGTCCACAAGATCCCAAACACTCCAAAGACGCCAAAAGGGGGGATTTCATTATTTGTCAGTCCACATAGGACTGAGGGTAAGGGGAAATTTTCTTGTCCTTACCTCCAACTGAAAAGCATTTCTCTATGGCATGGTATCAAGGAAACCCTCACCAGGACAATTGGGAGGATCCCCAGAGCCCTTTACTGGGAGGGTAAAGGGCCAAGAAGCACCATGGACCCTGTGTTTGCAAAGGCTCCACCTTTTCTAGCTGCATAGTCTGGGGCAAGTTATTCAATTTCCCTGAACCACCACATCCTATTTTGTAAATGCAATGATAGCCATGTGACTAGATTGTTTTGCAATGAAATGAGAGGATGTTTTTTCATTTTGGTGTCTGGCTTCTGATCTGGTAATGACCTTCTGGTTTGGGGACTGTAGTTGGTGATTTTGTGGGACTTTCACCAGAGCAGAGAATTCTCTAGGCATCCTGGACTTGGGCGAGGCCAGTCTGCACACAGACATGGATCCGGGGTGAGGCAATTGCTTCTGGAGTGGAACTGCCTGGGTTCAAATCTTGCTTTTGCCCCATAATTTCTGAATGGTCTTATGTGGGCAAAGAGCATAATAATAGGAAAGATAGAGTTTTGTAAGGATTAAAAAAATATAATCCATGTGAAATATTTAGCAAATATTTAATACATATTTATTAAAATCCAAGTCCTTGATGATTTTAACATATTTTTCTAGGAGGATGGGATGGGGAATACAAAGTTTTTCCAGCTAAAAGAAGAACAGGATAATGTTCATAGCAACTCTGCATTTTCAGAGTTTTGTGTACATTGATCCTCAAAACTGTGAGATGAGTGAGGCAGTCATTACTGCTCCCAGTTTATCGAGGAGGCAATTGAGACGTGGAGAAGTTCAATGGCTTTTCCAAAGTCACAAGCCCATCAGCAAGAGCACCGATCCTTCTGACGCTTAGCCCAATGTTCCATCGCCTACTGACTCTCACAGTGAAAGGCAAGTCAACAGAGATGTCCTCCGGGCTGAAGTTAAGACGATTTCCTTTTAGACCTTTAATAATGCCATTTGTTTGTTTTAGTGCCACATGTAGCTTCTCTCCTTCTCTGCCTGCTGCTTGCCTCTTAGCAAGAAAAGGACATCAGCTCAGTGATTCAGCTGGTCTTTGACATTCCAGGCATCAAGTAGAATCACTCTCTGAGGTCAATCCAAATGATTATTTGAGAGACTCAATTTCCTTTAGAGAAGGCACATTGTCAGTTCAATCTACTGTGGAATTTGTAGTATTAATGAATTGAAGTATACTTTAGGGATTTCTCTCAGATGCTTATTTTAATTTAAGCTCTAGGGGTTTAACTTTCCCAAATACCCAATTTTGTTCATTATGAAAACTAATAACTGGCTTATTTCGTTGCTAATTTGGGTACGAAGGTTAATTATCTATAGTGGAGTGGTCTCAAGCTAATCTAAAATCTACCTGAACACGGCACTGTGGCTAATTGATTGCCCCATGCACTAAGAAATTAGCATTTCTTTGTGGGGAATAAAACAAAAAGCTTCCTTGACTTGGATTCTTTTTGGCTCTGTTTTTGTAAAAGGAGCAGCATCTCCCCAAGATGGTGAGCAATCTTTCCCCTTTTTAGGGTACTATGGAATCCATTCAGTTATTCCTGTGAGAATGTCCCACTCAGTTCCATCTCAGCATCTTCCTTTCCCCCAACAATACGCCCAGTCACTGCTCCTACCATTGCTTGTTCAGCACAAAATTAGGGATTATGGGTATATATTTTTACATCACTCTAGCACAGTTCTAATCAAACCATAGTGGCTCACCTTCTAAAATACACCAAAAGTAATTACAACAACCACAATAATAATAACACCTTGCTCTCTGTATGGTTTCAAAGGGGCAAAGTGTTTCACATGCATTTCTGCATCTTCCTAAGAGTCCTGTGAAGCACATAGGACACTTAATTTATTCTCCTCTTTAGGGGGTGAAGAAATGGAGGCCCAGAAAAATCAGGTTCATATAAAAGCAGGAGTGAGGCATGGGAGCAGAACACAGGTTTCCTAATTACTGATTCTGTGCTCTTTCTGCTTTACCATACCACTTCCATGATCTGTCCTGCACTAAAAAGCCGTGTTACTTTCAGGAATATCTACTATTTCAGACACTATGCTATAGAATCTGTTGAGCGCACTCCAAGAAACATAATTTTGTCTCTAGGAAGTGAGATGGACTAATGCTGCCAATAGGATTCTAGAGGAAACTCCATTATTTGACGTTCACATCTTGCCTGTAAGGTCGACCCTTCCTCCCTCTGCTGGCTCTGTTCTTAGAACAGAAGGCGAGGTGTCTCTGTCTAATTGATGCTTCTGCTCCTCTTAAGGACTAATGCAATATTTGGCCCTGAACTTTCTATGCACATGTTAGTCTTTGAAGCTCTCTTTCCACCATCCACCTCTGATTTATTTAAAAATTACTTTCTAAACCAACTTGAAGCAGCTCAAAATTAATTTAAACTCCCCCAAAACTGAATTTGTCAATGTCCACCATTGTAATTTGTTACGTTACATTATAACCTACTACAGAACCGTGGCAATGTCAGAACTCCGATGATGTAGTGTGGTTTCCATCTACAATATATCATAAGAGCAGTTTCAGCTTGGATGATAGATGGAGCAAGGCTGGGAAGAATTTAAAAAGAGACCTAAATTTCTAGAATTTTTTTTATTCTCTTTAAGTGGCTGAAGGCGTCACCCCCAAAGGATTACTGAAAGTCTAAATCATTTTTTCTCCTTTTGCTCTGCATCAAACAGAGGTCTGCAAAAGCAATTAACCCAGCATGTTGACAGAATTGCTGAGGCATAATTTGCTTTTGCTGCAGCCTTGTAACTTTGGCCTTGACATCCCATTGGTTGGGAAAGAGAAAATAAATGTGCTTTGGCCCAAAGGCATCACCAGTTATCTAGAATATGGTCTGCGCATCTCTTTGACAGCTCCAAGGTGCCAGGTCTTTGGTAGGACTGATCCACAAAAGAAGGGAAAGAACTCACAGTCAGCACACCACACCTTGGGCTCCTCTTTGAGGCCATGCTTGCCAGGCAGCCTGCTGGTTTAAATGCATGGATGCCAGGCTGAGGCTTTATAATCATGGAGAATCACCAGGATATTCTGCAGTGAGATTCACTCTCTATGGCAAGTGGTAAATGCAATGTATCCACAAATACTGATCTCTTGCTATCGTTCTGGTCCTTACCAGAGTCCTACACTCCTCTAACCAAAGTAACTCAACAGCCCAGCCATCTCATTTTGTTGAGGAAGAAGCTCATCCCAGTGGCTCTCACCGGGACACTTAGAATTGGGTCTCAGTACCTTGACCCCTGTGTTTTACACTCTAACCCAGCAGGTCTCCACAGCAACTACCAAACATGTTGGTGTGTCCTGATGAACTATGAGCTCAGTTGCAGGTAATTTGTTATTTAAAAATAAATTTAAAACTCAGGAATTATTTTGCTTTTAAAATATGAATTAAAGTAGCTATCTCTGTGATAATATCTCTGCTCTTTAGCCATCCTACTTGCTTTCTTGAATGAAAGAGAAAGGGGGAGTTGTGACCATTGCAACTGGAAATGTAAGTACCTCTTGGGACTAAAATTCATACTAAGATTCAAATGACTTGCGTAAGATCTTTATGACTCTAAAGGGGGAAGAATTAAAATATAGCTGGGATCACGGAATAATTTCTTCAATGTCACAATTTGCCATGAAGGCTATTCTTTCTTTGCTGAGTTCCTTGCCTCCATCTCTGGGATGGTATTTCTCCCAACTAACAACACATACGTGCATGAACACATGCATATACATAAATGACATGGGTATATGAACAGCTCAGAGCAAGCCCTGATTACAGAGATATGCCAAAGACTGAGTCACAGACAGAAAGGAGGACATCAGTGGGTGCATGCTAGCCACTTGATGGTTTGGTCACCTGTGGTTCTCATGCTCAAAGAACTGCAGCTTTCACACAGACAGAAGGTGGAGATTGGGGTGGCTAGAATGGGACACAACACTGGGGTGCCCCCAAACTTTCTCTGGACTGCTATGGCCCTGTTTTGGCTCTAATGTATTACCACTATGGTCCCAGAGCCACTGGCTTTATTAGTCCTATTTGGATGTAGTATAGTTCTTATGGTTGCCTCAGAATCTGGCCCATGTCACAGGGAATGAGGATGGTGTGGGAAGGCAGATTATGGTCATATCCAGTGCTTGGGACATGACCCACACAAGTGTTTAATAAACACCAGCTCTCACATTTATCAAACTTGAAAGGTCCAGCTACCTCAAATATGGTACCTTGTGGCTTGGGTATATCCAATATTTATTATTCTTATGGTTTCTAAATCTTTGACAGCATCATGGCCCCACCCAAGGAAAGAGGCAATACTTTCATCTTTGCTCAAGTTTTTCTAGAAGATTCACCACACTCTGATGCAGATGATGAATACACTGTGCTTGAACAAACCAACTTGAATTAATCGCAGCTGTTCTGTTTTTCAGCAACTGTTATGCAATTTACCCTTGCCATGGGCTCCTTTAAAAACGAAAATACTGAGCTAAAGCACTGGGAAAAAATGACATTTAATGAAAAATCAAAATTTACTCTAAAACATGGTAAAGAATTTAAAATACCCATGCTTCAAGAAATATTTTTACAGGTTAAGAGGATTTTTTGATCAAGAAATTAAATATCCATCAGATGTTTAATGTCCCTGATAATCATGGCAAATTATAGTTTATCATGATCAGACATGGAGTGTATTTTATTCTGTAGTCTCATATGCATATCAAATTCTAAAACTAAGTTATTTTTCCATGGTATTTGTAGAAGCAGCATCATTCTGCACCTTGATGTTTACCAATATGGGGACAAATTTCACTAGTTTTACTTGTCAACATCTTATGCATGCTATAGGCGGAGTCAAAAGGGTATTTTAGGAGCAAATCCAGGGACCTTATCTTCAAGCTGCTTTAATTCATCTAAGTTTCCAGTGTAGTAATGAGAAGATGATGGAACACTGAATTCTAGATGAGACTTCCCCCAGGGTGAGGGTCTGTACAG
Organism: Myotis lucifugus; assembly: GCF_000147115.1. Taxonomy (NCBI): domain Eukaryota; kingdom Metazoa; phylum Chordata; class Mammalia; order Chiroptera; family Vespertilionidae; genus Myotis; species Myotis lucifugus. The sequence continues at coordinate 3,825,401 of NW_005871093.1, read as the reverse complement.
CCTCTGAAGAGAGGGAACACTGAATTCTAGATGAGACTTCCCCCAGGGTGAGGCTCTGTACAGCCTCTGAAGAGAGGGGTTTTTGTGGGGGTTTTTTTGTTTGTTTTTTATTTGTTTTTGGTGTGTGTGTGTGTGTGTGTGTGTGAGCACACAATGTCATTTGCAGATTTTTTACTATGGGTTTTCAAGAGAAATTGTCTTCTCCACGACCACCCCCTCCTGGAAGATAAGTGGATGAGAGCAGTGGGTTTCAAAATGTACTAGTATTCTGCAAAGCCTGAGGCATGAGAGTGAAGGGTCCAGAGAGAGTTGGAGAGGGGAGAGATCCTGGTATTGGAAAATTTAGCCTGTTGTTTCTTCTGTCTGATCATCTTCCACAGGCAGTTCTCAAAAGTAGCGCTTTCTCTGCCTCAAATGCTCCACTACAGCTGCCTGTGCTGCCTGATGCTGGGAAGGAGATAATGGAATAGGGTTGGAGGTAAAGAGAAAACCCTCCCTAATTCTTCCCTTGTAGTATTGGCCATTGCTATTCCTGGATTTAAAAAAAAAATATCTCTAAACAAGAAAAGAGCACAGCTGAGGGGTAGGAAGCACCCTTAGATATTAGTGGGTTCTTAGGAGAGAGCTCTGAAATCTGCCTCCCTTGGCCACATCCCAGAAGTGGAAGAAGATGAACAATAAAATCAGCAGGTGGATTTGGGGAATCAAAGACCTTGGCTGCCCAGTCCCAGGAAGAGCTCAGAAAAACAGCAAGACCAAAGCAAACAAATGGCTGTATGATATAACTGACCCATGGGTCAAAGTAACCTCATGGCTTTCCCACCTCTCAGAGCCTCTTAAATGAAGGGTATGTTTCCTGGGTGTCCAACAGCAGCACAAACTTGGCACAAAATGCCCTGAGAGCTTGAGAGGCTGTACCGAACAGAATTCGCCTAATAGGCCTGAGATGGCTTTCCTTAGCAAGGCTTCTTGCAAGGTTGGCCTTGGCTGGCATTTGGGAACTTGGATTTGGGGAGGATTCTCACCACTCTTTAATTAGTAAGAGTAGCTCACTATACTATGATGTTTGTACAAGGTGGTTTATGCTAACCCGTTGCTTTCCTTCTAAGAGTCTGGAATTTTGTCATGTTGTAAGCAGAGAGTGCCTACATGGCCAGCCCCCAACAAAAACCTTAAACACCGAGTCTCTATGAGGTCTCCTGGTTTACAGCATTTCACATGTGTTATCATAACTTGTTGCTGGAGGAACTAAACATGTTCTGTGTGAGTCCACTGAGAAAGGTCTCTTGGAAGCTTGAGTCTGGTTTCCTTAGAATTTGCCCCATTTGCCTTTTCACTTTGATGCTTGTGCTTTGTATTCATTCACTGTAATAAATCATTGCTATGAGTACAACTATACGCTGAGTGGCCAGGTTATTATGACCACCCTATGAGTACAATGAAGTGAACTAGTTATGTAAATAATAATAATTAATAGTAAAAATAATAATAAAACCTTGAGAGTATTTGCTTAGGAAGTTGTCAATATTCAGTATTTTTGGAGGTGTCAATGAAATACTGGTGGGGTGGTCATAATAATCTGGCCACTCAGTGTATGCTGAGTATTGTCAGTGAACTATTGAACCTGGACTTAATCTTGGGGATTCTCAACACGCAGGCTATGTATGGATTAGGTAAGGAGATGCTGCAGAGAGTGACCTATAAGGACCAAATATCAAAGTCCAGACAGATAGAGGGATGCTTTCGAGGTTTCCAGTCCAGATAGATAACAAACAAGGTTCACCACCACCAGGGCTGGCACCTCCAAGGACCCTCTTCACACACACACACACACACACACACACACACACACACACACACCCTAGAACTGACTGGGATAACTGTGAATTGATGACATCCCTGTCATGCCACAGAATGGGGGCTTGTAATAAAGTTACTATCGTACCTTCCCACACAACTTTTCTGGGGGGTCCTGTCAGCCTCAAAGATAGCACTCTGAAAACTCTGCTTAATAACATGCACTAGATCTATTATTCATTAGTGTATCTAAACCTTTTCTTGAAGCTCATTTTATTTCAACCTCCAATGTGGTCGTATTTCTCAGAAGACAATTAATTATGAAGGTAGTTTGGACTGGTATACAAAGTCCTTAGCCAAGTAATTCCATCATGGGACTCCAACAGAGTCCAACAATGTGTCAAAGTGCCAGGAACCTTGAAGACCCTTTCACCAGGCCCTAACTTGAGCCCCGTTCCTCCGTAACAAGCAGTAGGAGAACTTTCCACACACACATTACCCCATGCAGAGCAGGTCCTTTTCAGCTCCCCCTTCTGACTTACCTCTGATTACTTCTCTCATCCAATAGAATGTCTAATACTAAAAAACATTATCAAATCAAAGTGAAATATTAGAAAGAGTGATGTCTTCCTATTTTGTCTCACTAGAGTAGACATTGAACCTGGCTTGATATTCCAATTTAATTGCTATGAGAACATCTCCACCATAAAGGCTTTATTCATCTTAACAAGAGCTTCAGCATTCTACTTTGCCTGAACTTTCTTCATTTTACTCTTTAATGTTAAAAGGGCACTTTTATTTTCTATTGCTTTGAGTGTTTTATTTTAATTACCAGATGAAGGCTTTTGTACATGAAAGGAAATGGAAAAACAGGCTGAAAATGCCATTGCTTTCAGTAGCATCAAATGTGACAAGCTCACTTACACCAAATACAAGTATAGTGTCTTATGTTTGATGTGAAGAGACTGTGTCTTTTAAGAAGATATATTCTAATAATAAGGACTAATTGTATACAGAGCTTCACATTTTACAAAGTGCTCTTCTAGTCACGATCCCAGCCCTGTGAAAACTGAATGCCAATGGAATGATGGTTATTTTACAGATGAGAGAACAAACTCAGTGCATAGGGACATTCACAGCAAGTCCTGTTGTGATTGTGATGCCATGATGCCATCAAATCAGGCAGACCTAACATCTAAAAGGTGTCCACACTAAATCTAATGTCAACTGTAAAAACAGTTCACTTCTTTTAAAATATATTTTATTGATTTTTTTACAGAGAGGAAGGGAGAGGGATAGAGAGTTGGAAACATCAATGAGAGAGAAACAGAGATCAGCCGCCTCCTGCACACCCCCCACTGGGGATGTGCCTGCAACCAAGGTACATGCCCTTGACTGGAATCGAACCTGGGACCTTTCAGTCCGCAGGCCGACGCTCTATCCACTGAGCCAAACTGGTTAGGGCAAAACAGTTCACTTTTTACATATGTACACAAATGATTACATGTAAAGTTGGTGAAATTTGAATAAGGCCTGTGAAATATTTTAATGTCAGTTTTCTGATTGTGATATTATGCCTTAGTCCTGTGAGATTCTACCATTGAGGATAAATGGGTGAAGAGTACATGAGACCCCTCTATACTATGTTTTACATCTTCCTATCTTATCTAATAAAGAGGGAATTTGCAAATTGACTGTCACGACATAATAGTCAAGATGGCTGTGCCCACAGCGGAGGCCGAGTTCCCATAAGAGCCTTAACGAGCAATCAGCAGGGACCTGAGGCTGCGCCCCCTGCCTGATGGGGCTTGACAGGGGACCTCAGGGCACACACCCTGCCTGGTGGGGTTTGATGGGGAACCTCAGGCTGAGCCTCCTGCCCTGGCGCTGGGCCGGGGGACCTGAGGCGGCATTCCCCACCCAGTGGGGCTTGATGGGGAACCTCAAGGTGCACCCATCACCCCGGCCCATGCTGGGGGCCTTAGGCCATGCCCCCTGCCCTGGCACCGGGCCGGGGGACCTGAGCCCACACCCCCACCTGGCGGGGCTTGACAGGGCTGGGACCGGCCGGGTCTGGATCTAGCCTAATGGAGGTGGGGCCAGCCAAATCTGAGTCTTGCACAATTTTGAGGCACATGTGGGTAGGCGGGGACTTGACTCTGGTTCCCATGGTGCGCCCTAGACTCTGACAGGAGGAAGATTTTCATATAAATTTTACTAATTTTCTTTCATCTCTGATACTTCTCTTATAGAGAAAGGGCAAATAGCAATATTAAAATATTTCCTCTAATTAATTCCCTTTTAATGTGCATGAATTTTGTGCACCAGGTCACTAGTATGTCTATAAATATTTAAAATCGATTTCCTGGGAAACTTATATGTATAGCCCATGGATACAGACAACATTTTGGTGAAGGAATGGAGGGTGAGGGGGTGCTTTATGAGGGGTTCAATGGGAAAAAAGGGGATACTTGTAATACTTTCACCAGTAAAGATAAAACAAATAAAAAAAGTTCAAAAAGACTTGATGCTAATTGAATCTAAATTTTTAGAAACTTAATTTTTCAGAAGGATGTTTAAGTTTTTTAATGAAATAATGGACTTTTCTAATAAGAATATCAGTAATATTGACCCCCCTCTACTTTAGTAAGATCTCATCTTAACTCATTACATCTACAATGACTCTATTTCCAAATCAGATCACGTTTTGAGATTATGAGGGTTAGGACTTGAACATATCTTTTGGGGGCAAAGGGGCAAAGAGATGCATAGATAGGCATGCACACGGGGAAAAGAGCAAATGACAAAGGAAGCAGAGATTAGAGCAATACATCTGCAAACCAAGAAAGACCAGGGGCTGCAGCAACTCCAGAAGCTAAGAAAAGAGTAGGGAATATACTCTCCCCTAAATCCTTCAGGGGGAGACTTCCATGACAACACCTTAGTTTCAGACTTCCAGCATCCAGAACTATGAGAGAATAAATCTCTGCTGTTTTAAGCCAAAATACAAACAAACAAGAAATGTACTCAATTATTTTGGGTCAATTACACACACACAATGATGCATTGCTCCACTACATGAGGGAAATAATGGCATACTATTGTCTTATTTAAATTATGTTTTACTAATTACTTCTACAGTTACTACCACAATGAAGTCCCATAATTAAATTCCATGAAATATAATGGAAAAGTATTATAAAAGATTGGAGCAAGGGATGACATCTTATAAAATAAAATTTAACAGGGCTTTATGGTAAGCACATAGGTGTGATTCTGAGGGGTTGAAGTCACACCTGAGTTACAGTGTTAGATGCCTGCCAAAAGAGCTTGTATAGAACAAACAAGGCTCATCCAGAACAAGACGGGTGGCCTGTTTATATCCAGACTAGCCAGGCAACATCCACACAATCATTCTCCTAGTTTAAGAAGGACATCAATTAACAGAAGCTAAAACCAAGGAGATTGACAATATTTCTCACCATGAGGAACTGGTGTGGAAATATTTAGTCTGGAGAAATAGAGATGTGAATGGGGCTTTGGAGCTGTCTTCTCATATTTCAAGGGCTGTCATGTGAAAGTGAGATGAAATCAATCTACAGAAATTAAAGCTGAGATGGGTGATGGATGTCAGCCAATGGACCATTTGGCTCTATATAAAGAAGACTGGAGTTTCATTAGGACTTGCCTGCTTTAAATACATCCCCAATCATCTTCTGGTTCCTTAAGTCATCACCATTCATGTCGCTCTTCCAGGATAAGACCAGCTTTGCCAGGGGTGTCTGTTAATGATTATCTGAAAAGGATAACACCTAAAAGCATTAGTTCCTACTCACGCATTTGCACATATTTGTTTCACCAACTAACTTTCACCTATGAAACCAGAAAGCAAATCCCCAACTAAATTGGACTTAGAGGAATCTGCCAAGTGGAATTTGGAGGGAAGGGTGGCATGGAAGTTAACACATTCAATGAGAGAGACCCATGAACATTCTTCCTTTAAAGTCCCATTTATAGAAAAGAGAGCCTTCTGCCATATCCCCTTCCTTTCCAAGAGGAGATGCTCTAGAGAACCCCTTGATTCTACAAAGAGAGAGAGAGAAAGAAAGAGAGAGAGCAAGAGAGCGCAACCTGTTGGGGTCCAGAATCACAGACCCAAACATGTTGCCAGTGGACACCCCCTCAGGAGAGGGAAGGCATGGAGAGAGAAGAAGGAAATAGATCAAGCAGAAAAGAAAAGGCAGAAGAAAGGGGGAAAGGAAAAAGAAAAAGGAGAGAAGAAAGCAAAGAAAGAAGAAAAGCCAGCATTTGTCATTCAGAAAGATAAACATTTTACAGCCCAGCTTGACTGTGTCAAGAACACTTGTGTTTTAATAGTATGCCTGCAAGCTTTCAAAACAAGTGTTTACCTGTCACAATAAACAGTTATGAGTGAGGAACACAAAACACAGGGAACCAGGAGCTGGCAGGCTGCCAGCGCTGCTATGTGCTACGCACTCTGAGCTTGTCATCTGGCGGCAGCAGCTCGGCATCTCTGCTGTCCCCACGGTGAGGACCCACGACCACAGGTCTAACAGACTCTGGACTAGAGGAGGCTGGTGGAACCCAGTCCTCAAAGGACGGAGGGCAGCAGCTACTGATCTGAGGGCAGCCCACATGGTCCAATGTGTGCCATCAGGTCCCAAGAGATGGGAAGTCTCAGAAAATTCTGGAATCCTTTATGGAGAGCTGGCACACAAAATACACGACACTTGCCATCCTACCTTTCCTTTTATCTTCACAATAGGCTCACGCATGAGGTAAATCAATAGCAAGTGCTGAACTTTTGCTACTAGGAGCTGGCAGTCTCAGAAGACTACCTTTTACGAAATACTTTGTACTATACAAAGAGCTTTCATATCCAACTGCCTCAGTTAATCTTCACAATAATCTCTTGAGACAAGCTGAGCAAATATTATCCCTGTTTTGAGTAAACTGGACAAGTCACTTCACCTCTTAGCCTCAAAGTTCAAGAGCTAAGTGAGAACTCCAACCCATAAACTTATAGCTCAAAAGATATATAGCTCTCAAATCTGGGTGTGCAGCAGAACCTCTAGAGTTGCTAGTTTTTAAACACACGTCCATACCTCATTCCTAGGGCTTTAGATTCAGTAGGTGTGGGCTGTGATGCAGGCATCAGCATTTTTTAAACAGTTGGGAAGCTGATTGAGAAGGAGGTGATTCTGAAGCAGGTAGTCAGGAAAGTGAATTGAGAAACATTGTCCCTAGAATCTGGGGCACTAAGATGAATAGAATACATCCCAGCACTTGTGAATTTCCTATCTAGAGCTGAGCTGTCCGACACGATAGCAGTTAGTCAGCACTTGAAATGTGGCTGATGGTACTTGTTGAAATGATATTTGGATCTATTTGGTTAAGTAAAACATACCACTGAAATTAATTCCAATCCTTTCTTTTTTATCTTTACAATGTGGTTACCATACAATTTAAAATGGCTGTGAGGCATGCGTTATGCGTTGGACAGCACAGGTCTACAGGAGTTCACAAGGCATATGAAAGGCAAATTTCAACACATTATGGCAGATGGCAAAGATACAAATAGTATAGCAAGTTGAGTCCAGTAGCTCTAGATAACTTCCCCCCTGGCCCATCCAGTCACAAAAGATGGGCAAGAGCATGGGAGGAAGGTGGGGAGCAGGTTGCAGCAGAAGGAACAGCATCAGTTCATGATGTGTTCAAGGCAGTCATCAAACTATTTGGTATTACTCTGAACAGACAAAAGATGAGGCAGGAGTGGCAGGCAGGAGCCCAACAATGAGGTCTTGAAACCTATGCCAAAAAGCCTAGGGATGATCTTGAGCAAAATGGACAGTCACAAAAGGCATTGTGCAGAGAAGAACATGATCAAAATTGAAATTGAGACCATTCCCTCTAGCTGCAGTGGGAAGAATGGATTTAAAGGCAACAAAATTAACATCAGAAAACCAGTTAGTCAGTGACAACAATAGACAAAGTAAGAGTCTTAAAAACCTAAATTACAGCAGTGATGCAAATTCAAAGAGTGAGCAATAGAATCCAAAAATTCAAAAAATGTCTAGGGCAGTGGTCGGCAAACTCATTAGTCAACAGAGCCAAATATCAACAGTATTTCTTCAAAATAGACTCGCCCAGGCTGAAAACTGACTTCTGCGCATGGGCCACGAAGTTTCAATTGCACTGTACGCGCGCCCGCACATGGTATTTTGTGGAAAAGCCACACTCAAAGGGCCAAAGAGCCGCATGTGGCTCGCGAGCCACAGTTTGCCGACCACGGGTCTAGGGGATAAAAATTGTCAGAGCTTGGTGATAATTGGATATGGGATAGTGGGGTAGGACTCCAGGCTTTCTTGATGGCTAGAGTGACTGGTGACTACGCAAACTAAATCTGGGAGTTTAGGAGGTAGACAGATTATTCATTTGGAAGGAGATGATTAATTTAGTCATGTATAGGTTGTACGTGGAGAATCACTTCTGTGCAGAGAATACTGAAAACCATGAGAATGGATTGAAATCACAGAGGGAGAATAGGACCTGGAGCCAAGAACACAATCCTGGAACTCAACAATGTTTTGTCCTGAAACTCCGCATTGTTTAGTCTACACGTTGACACATACTCATTTGAATCATTCCTACCACTACAGGGCTGAATGCCTCTTGCTTAAACTGACTGAGTCAGGGCAGCTCATTGACCCAGGACAGGAAGCCACTTCTGAGACCCTTGACTATATTTTAACTATGGGAATTATTTGCACATGTGGACTTGCCTAGGCAAACTCAAGAGTTGAGGCAAGACATTATGTTCCTCTGTATCTAGAACTTATAATTATTTTCTAAGCACTGAACTTACACAGAAAAAAGACATTGTTACTGAGCTTTTCCATATCTTTTTTTTACATTTTTAAAAATAGAATATAAGTTCCTAAGGACAGGAATACATATTTAAAATTCCTTTGCATCTTCATTCTACTCCTGCTCTCAGGGGTTAGCAGTGTACCAGACATTTAGGAATACATAATCTCTTGAAAAGTAGGTTTTAAATAAATATTTGCTGAAAAAATCTATACCCCATCAAAATATGTTGAATTGTGTTGAATGAATGGGTTGACTATTCAGTTAAATAGTCCTGGGCTATATCAATAAGAATATTAAAATAGCTTCCAACTATTAAAGTCTCCCTAGGTAAACTCACACCTCATGGTTCACATTTCATTTACATGATGACAGTGACTTCCAAATTTATGTTTTCATGCTCTTCCCTTTAAGTTCCAAACATGTATTCCCCACTGCCCACTTGAGATTTCCACTTCCACATAATAAAAACAGAACTCTTGATTTTTATCCTCAAACCTGCTCTTTCCTCATCTTTCCTAGTTGCTCAACCAAAAAACTAGGAGCCATCCTCAGTTCCTCTCTTTTTCTCATGCCCCCATATCCACTACAGTGAGTGCCCTTCTGTCTGTCTGCCACACATCCTCATTGCCAATGCTGAATCCCTTATCCCAGTCCCACCAGCAGTGGCTTCCTTACTGACCTCCCTGATCTTCTTCTCTTTCCTAGAGTACATTCTTCAGTCTTTAACCTAAAGGACTTTTTAGGAACATAAGTTAGGTTGAATCACTCCCCACCTCCTTTCCTACCCCAACTCCCTTATTTAAATCATTCAAGCAGATGAATGGATTAGAAAACTGGTACATCTACACAATGGAATACTATGCTGCTGTAAAAAAGAAGGAATTCTTACCATTTACAACAGCATGGATGGATCTGGAGAGCATTATGCTAAGTGAAATAAGCCAGTCAGTGAAAGATAAATACCACATGATCTCACTCACTTATGGATATTAAAGAACATTACCAACTGTTGAACAAAAACAGACAGAGGCAAAGAAGCATTGAACAGACTGTCAAACTACAGCAGGAAGGTAAGAGAGGGTTGGGGGCGGGGGGTAAGAGATCAGCCAAAGGACTGAATGCATGCATACAAGTGCCGGGGGGTAGGAGGTGCCGGGGGGAGGTCAGTGGGGAAAAAAAAGAGACATTATGTGCTATTATTTGTAATACCTTAAACAATAAAATAAAATAAAATAAAATAAAATAAAATAAAATAAAATAAAATAAAATAAACATTCTTGAATTTGAAATAAAATCTAAACTCCGAGCAGAGTCTCCATACCATAGCAGGTATGGCTTCAAACCTGCTATCATTTCTGAGCTTTTTCTCTTCTTCCTATCTGCACTATCTCTTCCTTCTGAATAGAATATTCTTCATGTGTCTGAATCATTTTTCTATTCATAATTCAAGTTAAATAACACCCTCTTCAGAGGCACCTTTCTTAATCACCTAACCTAACTTTAGCCCAGAACGACTACCTTAAATTAAAACATAATGCAAGGCTTGCATATTAAAACAGCATGGTCCTCGCAAATAAATATACAGGTCAATACACCAGAATAAAAAGCCTATAAATAAAACCAGCTATATATGGAAATTCAGTAAATGATAAAGACAAATTTCAAATCTCTACGGAAAATATGGTTTTGTAAATAAGTGATGTTGGAAAAACTGGGCAGTCATATAGAAAGGATATAACTATAACATTTTGCATGCCCTTCCCTTTGATTGGTTGTGAGCTCTCAAAAGCAGAAAGTGTGTATATATCTTTGTATTGTTCATAGTAAACGCACAATAAATGTGTGCTTATTGCATGCTGTTTAGGAGTCTGAGCTCCTGAGTTGGGTTGTTTGGGTTCTAGTCCTGGTTTGCCTCTGGCCATTAGGGTTAAATTAAATAAAGCATATAAAGAGGTTAGCACAATTCCTGGAATATTGTATGTGCTCAAGATAAATTAGTTATTGTCATCACCACAAGATCAGGAAAAAAACATGGCTTTATAGCTACTTGTTATTTGATGTTATTGTTTGTTGAAAGGATGAAATGTTGAAAACAACATCCCAACTCTATCCTTCACTGACTGTCTGTGACCTTCAGCAAGTCATTTAGCTTCTCTGAGCCTCTGTTTACTTATCTATTCCATAGGAACAATAGCACACAGCTTACAGGTCTTTGCAAGAGTAAAGGAAGACATGCATTTAAAGTCAGTGTGTGGCGCATGACAGATACTCAATAATTAGTACCCTCATCCTTTCCCTTTCTCCACATCTCTCAAATATATACTTAGCATCATAAACAAGCTTAAAAATCAATTGCCTACTCTACACTGACTCAGGTTTGAGAGCCAGTCCTGTTCTGGGTCAGAGGAAACTCAGGGAATTCTAAACCTGGCACAGCAGTTGAGCATCTTGCCAATGCACATCTAGCTCCACTCTGACCACAGTCTACCCTCTCAGTAGGTGACTGCTTATGAATGTCCTGATGAACATTTCTGCTTGCTTGCCTTCCTGGATTTCCTATCTTGAAAAGTCCATTGACCCAATCTGTCTACACAGGACCCTGCTCAGTTCTCCCCAGCTCTCCCTGGGATCTAAGCTTGGCTTCTAAATTTTATCCCTAATACTCACCTGGTGCCCAGCCCCCCTTCCACTATAACCCTGCAGAGCCCGAGAGCCCAGATGCACCCCTCCAGCCTCCAGATCCCTGTGCTGGGCACCTGGTTCTGAGAAGGTCAGACTTCTGTACTTATAGCTCCTTGTAAAATGAATTTTCTCCAGGGCCTGTACAAGATTTGAGAATCTCTGCTAAACAATCCAAGGAAAAATATCCCTGTAGAAGAATGTTCCTGCAAGTTTGCATCCCTGTAAGAGCATCTTGCTGTACAGCCAGCCATAGTAGAGCTCAGCATCAGAGCAGTAGAGATGAGCAAAGACTAAATAAACCAACAGGCACAGGCCAACAGGGCATTGCCCTCAACCATTTGCAGGTGCATTACCAGTTCAGTGCAGAGATTGCTCGGCTCCACATCACTTACAGATGCACTCCAAATCACAGAGAGTTTCTGCTTTTTGGAAAGCAATTGAGTCCATAGATCAAAGGCCACTCTTTCCTTTAATGAATAAGCTCTTAATGAATAAAAGAAACAATTAAATTCTAAACTGATACAACAATTATGCATGGCATGTTTTCTAGCAGGTTGCACACTGAAACCGTACTTAGAAACTAGAGAAAACCCAGCAGCATAATATGTTTTAAAGAGTTGGAGCACAGTGTGTTTCAAAGATTGTAAAAATACAGCCAACCGTCCATTATTCAGCCCATAGTTCCCATCAAATTGTTTCCTGATTGGAATCTTTAAATGAATGCCAGCATGACCAGACCCTGCCCTTCTCAATGTGGTCCTCACCCAGTAAGCCCCCAACCATTACTGGATGTTACTGAATGGTTCATGCAAGTCTGCCCCGATATAGTGGATATTAGCATCACATGGTCTGCATTATCCCAGGCCCAGTTTATTTCACCTTGAAGCACTGTCAGTTTTGAGTCCACTGTCATGGGGGAGAGGGTGGGATAGAATATATTGCAGGTGAAGTGGATGATATTGAGGAGTAGAAGATGGGGAAGAGGAAAGAAAAGAAGGAAGAGACACCAACACAAACAAAAGAAAGAGTTTCATATGAGGCTGTTGAGAGTTTGGGACTACTCTTGCAACTGAGAGAATTGCTAAGAATTTTACGTCTGCCTCAGCCGTTTACACAGTTCCTGCCATCACCGCAGGGTGAGCGGTTCTGCCCATGCACACATGGCATGAGTCTTTCCACATCGCGTGGTCTTTGGGTGTGATGAAGCCAGACAGATGTCCTCAGGAGAATGTGCTGGCCTAAGACATCCAGGATGCAAGAAAGGAAAGAATTATGAATCCAGGAGAGAGGCCTCAGTAAAACATTTTGCATAAAGAAATTCTTAATGCATGCTGGTTCTGGAATGTTCTGGAGGTGGGTCTGAATTTTCTGGATCAGCAGCTATAGCAGCACTAATGAGTATTTGCTGAATACTTCCAGGGAACCTGGCACTTTGCCCAGTCCCAGTGACTGAGATCTATAACCCTTCCTCTCCCTCAGCTGAGCAGAAAACTGGGGACTATCTTTAAACGCAATGCAGAAAATAATAAAAAATCAAGTACAAGTATAACGAGATTTTTCCAATATCTCTGTTGAATTACAAGTTGCCTGAATTTATAAACTTCAGTGCTTCAGGGTTCAAATCACAATGTCACAAGATTCATACAGTAAATTAAAAGACGGAGAAAGAACTAGATCAATAGGCTGTCATGACATCATCTCATGGAGCCTTGGGCAAAAATAATATCTCCACTGTATGCATCAGTCTTTTTACCTATAACATGACGAGGCAGGGCTAAATCTCTTCTCTGGATTTTTCAGGCCCAGGAATCACTGAATCATTATTCAAGTTTCTATTTGTTATTTTCTGTCTTTTGGATTAATCCAGAAGAACTGGATGCCCTTAGTGGTGTATCCATTCAATAGAATTTGCCCCAAATTCTCTATCTTTATCTGGGTGATAGCAAAGTACATCAGAAAACACCTGAATTAATTACTTTATTATTATTATTACTATTATTGATTTGAGAGAAACATCAATTTAAGAAAGAAATATCAATCAGTTGCCTCCAGTATGCTCCCTTTCAAACTCATAACCTTTTGGTGTATGGGACAATGTTCCAACCAACTGAGCTACCTGGCCAGGGTGTCTAAGCTAATTCTTGAGTCAAGGAGGACAATGGAGGGCATGGTGAAGGGTAGGGAGGTTTGGCGCAGTCTACTAAAAACCTTAAACATAGTGTTAGCTCTGCTCAAGTGTTAACTAATTCACTGTCCTAGGTTAACTCTTCAGCCTCACAAAATGTACCATCAAACCTGCTGATGAGCCTTAAGGGAATATATTACCCATAGGTTTCTACCACCCTGGGGAGGTTAAGAAAATTCTCCCATTCCAATAACAATTCTGATCAACTTTCTCTTGCACAGTGTGCACTTTTCATCAAAATCTAGGAAGCTGGAGTCATTAATTTTAATGAGTTGCTGGAACAGTCTGAACAAGAACCCTTGCTAATAAGGCCTTGCCTGAGTAAGATACCATGCATCCTTCTGAACAGGAAAAAAAGTATTTACAAAACGAAAAAAAAATTACAAAATAAAATATAAATGCATGGCATGTTAAGGCCAAATTGGGGGAAAAAATCACTTTGGAATCTCTAGTTTTCTCAAATCACAATTTACAATCTGCATTTCAAGGTCAATTGAACCTCTTGATGGCCAATTTGGGGACAAGGAAAGAACTACATGAGGAATTATAAATGGCCACAGGGTTTCTGACACCAACCAGACTCTCACAGCCACACTCGACTACGTCTATAATGATCTCAGGTCATTCCAGAAAGCTCAGGTCAATGGGGCTCTGTGAACACAGGGACCGTTGATTTAATACCAGCCTGATGACATCCATTCAGTTCACTCTGTGGGTGGACATTAAATGTGGAGATGTGGCACTAATAAGCTGTGAGGGGAAAATCAAGATTTAATATGTTTGTGGAACCCAACCATTCTCTGACAGGCCGGGGCTCCGTTTTCAATTGTGAGACATCCATCCTGATTTAGAGATAACACTCGGTCTAGGTACTCCGATATTCATAACTGATGGAGGCATGAGTGGATGGTCATCATGAAGATTTGGGAATTATCCATGGAGTCACTTTGGGGAAGTGACCAGAGGAAAGTGCCTGAGGAACCAGAAGACAGAAATGGTCTGTGTGTGTGTATTCACACATTGTGCTTATGATTAGGGGAAGCCACAACCCTTTTGAGTGTAAGGAGGGAAAATATATCTCCTAGTCAAGACTAAATGTTTACATGGATATTCAAATATAAATTCATTTGCCTAAATTCATCTGGAGACTGAATCAGAAGTCATTGAGCCTTCTCTTTGTAGAATTTTTCTTAAGATTCTAAACTATTAGATCAGCTCTTCCCAATGTTTGAAGACTGTGTAGATGTGGCTGCATCTGAACCCCTGGGGACATTTATCAGCACAGATTCCAAAAACCCATTTCCAAAGATGTGAGTTTAGTGAGTCATCAGTAGTTCAGACCTCTCACAGCTCAGCTGGGGGAACTGAGTTGTGAAAAATGTATTTATCTTTCATGATAAATCATATTACATTCTCGTTGAGAAAGGCAGGGTAAAAGTGCATGTAAAATGATGCATCTGGTTCAAGACTGAGCCCTGATTGGAAGTGAGATCTTCGACCGCCACGCCAACGCTCTTTCCTGTGCTAACTCATTTTATTTGTCCATTTGAAGGATTTCCTGCCTCTTAAATCTCCTGCTTGTCTAACTGAAACACTCAGTTCCTTGAATGTCATAGAGTCTGCCCTGACCCCAAAGCAGAACATGTGCTTCTGCATTAAACCCTACAGCTCAATCCTGTACTTCATCAAGGCGCGTGCTCAGCCACAACGCTTGCACATGCCCCTAATACATTGTGACACCCTATTACTACAGCGCCTTATGAGCTTCAAGGGAAATTACATTTTAAATTATAGCATACAAGTATAATGGAAAATCTAATTGTAGCAATGACGGTTTATTTATCAATCATTTATCATTTTGATTTATAAGGTGCCCAACTTGATTTAAAGGTGGCTAACGTTTAAAAATCTCAAGGCACCCATACAACCAAATACCCATTGCAAGCAACAGAGTGAACAACTCCTGCTTGTATGTAGTTCTTTGCTCATCTTTCCCATACACAAGGCTGAAGCTTGAAGCGCCAAGAAGTTGACCCCAGGCAGCATCTCAGAACCCACCCTGCCCTCTGAGCAGTAGCTTTCTCCTTGTTTTGTGGCTTACACAGTAGCTCTCTGCTGGGACGGAAAGGCCCTGCTCTGAGCTGCAGACAGCGCTAAAATCCTGCCACTGTAACTTGGGTTGTCACTCCTTTATTCTGGGGCCCAGACTTTGTCCCACATGTCTCCCAGGTGGCTAGCACCTCTCTGTGACTGAGAGTGTAATGCTCCTTTCCTCCAACTCCCTAGAATCTTTCACCATGCTCTACCCACTGGATGTGATCTTTTGGGAACCAGAGAGCAAAGCTAGTTAAATCCACACTCAGTTCCTCACGCCACCTTCGACACTTGTCATAGGAATTCAGACTCTTCCACCCCAAAGTGCGATCAA
The DNA here is from genome assembly GCF_000147115.1 of Myotis lucifugus. Classification (NCBI taxonomy): domain Eukaryota; kingdom Metazoa; phylum Chordata; class Mammalia; order Chiroptera; family Vespertilionidae; genus Myotis; species Myotis lucifugus. The sequence goes on along the minus strand of NW_005871093.1, from coordinate 3,809,418 downwards.
TGATCTTCAGTCCTGCCTGCACGGAGCCCATCTTTCATCTCTAACGTGACGGCCTCTACAGAGTCTATCCTGACACATGAAGTCGAAGAGGGAACCAGAAATCATCAGATGGGATTGCATGAGTCTCAGTCTGAGGCCTGGGAAGCCTGATGCACAGGACACCCACCACTCTTCTCTGCAGCTTGGCCTCAGCTCCGAGCTTAATCCTTTCACTAGACTTTGAACACCTTGAGATCAGGGACCAAAACTTACCGTTTGCATCCCCAGTGCCCAGCACAAAGCCATGAGTACCTGATGTGCTCAATTGATGCTTATTGACTAACTGAACAAATAAACTAATATCCTCCATTTCCTGCTCCCTAGCAGCACCCTCAGATCTAGTTCTGCTATGGTAGCAAACTGGAAGCTTTTTTCTACTAGACAAGTTAGCTGCATAGTATTATCAATATCTGCCTTAAAAGTAGTACTTCTAACCACCTGAAAATGATTCAAATGTGAATTTGCTCAATTAAGCAATAGGGCCGAAACCGGTTTGGCTCAGTGGATAGAGCGTCGGCCTGCGGACTGAAAGGTCCCAGGTTCGATTCCGGTCAAGGGCATGTACCTTGGTTGGTTGCGGGTACATCCCCAGTAGGAGATGTGCAGGAGGCAGCTGATCGATGTTTCTCTCTCATCGATGTTTCTAACTCTCTATCTCTCTCCCTTCCTCTCTGTAAAAAATAAATAAAATATATTTTTTTAAAAAAAGCAATAGGTAAGAAATGCAAATCAAAACCACAGTGAGTTCCCATGTCACACTCACTAGGATGGCAATAGTAGTTAGTAGTAGTAATAATAATAATAATTATAATAATATAGAAAATAACAAGTGTTGGTAAGAATATGGGAAAATTGGTACCCTTTGTATACAACTGGTGGAAACAAAAAAAAAGTTTCATTCTTCTGTGGACAACATTTCGGCAGCTCCTTAAAAAGTTAAACATAGAATTACATATGACTCAGCAATTCCACTCCTAGGTACATAACAGTTTTTAGAAAAGAATTAAAAACAGATGCTCAAACCAGTACATGTACAGGCATATTCACAATGGCCAAAAGGTGGAAAGAGCCCAAGTGTCTATCAATAGAAGAATGTCTAAACAAATGGTGACAAATCCTTGTAATAGGATATTTTGCAGCCATAAAAAGGAATGAAGTATTAAAAAAAGGAATGAGGTATTGATACATATTAGAACCTGGGTGAACTTTTAAACACCATGCTAAGTGATAGATGCCACATATTGTACAATTCCATGTACATGTACTATGTATACATTGAGAATAGATACATCCATAGAAGCAAAAAATAGATTGATAGTGCCAGGGAATTAAGGGGGGGAGTGGTAAGAAAAAATTGCTTTATAAGTACAGGTTTTTACTTTGGAGTGATAGAAATGTTTTGGAACTAGATAGAAGTGGTGGTTTCACAACACTGTGAATGTACTTATTACCATTAAACTATCCACTTTCAAGTGTTTAATTTTATGTTAAGTGAATTTCACCTCAGTAAATTTTAAAAAATTACTCAATAGGTGAATTCACTCACCTTATGATAATTAGTTCCACTAGTAGCATACATTATGTAGATTCTTAAGCTAGTGTTATTTTTGTCTTTTGGGCCTATCTGAAGTAAAAGGAATCTCTAACAGGTTTTTGAAAAAGCATTAAAATCCATCCAAATAGTCAAAGCCAATTGCTTCTGCAGGCATTGCACAAACACAGCTGCTTCCATCCCAAACCTTAGAACCTGCCAGCACAATGCACATTTGTCCCAGTGAAGCCAGAGCAGCCTGCCCTCGGCCCCAGGACTTGGGAATGTAATAGCCGGCATAGAGGAGCGTGCGAGGGTGCAAAGGGGAAGGGCTGAGTCAAAGGCTAATGGTTTGCTGTTCACAGAAATACTGATATTATGGGGGGTTAACGACTACAACCTTCTGATCTCATGGAGCGTCCATTCCAGTCAGAGAAATGGTTACTACATCTATAGACAACTCAGTGAATATAAAAGAAAATAAATACTCTCAACTAGTGAAGCTTGCTCAAGACAATAAACCAGAATAATATGCTAGACAGGAGCAAGGTAGCATTCATTAGGGTAGTTAGGGAAGCTCTCTGTGAGGAAGTAAAATTTGGGCTAAGACTTAAACACAGAGAAAGAGAATTCCAGATAACAGCACAGAAAGTGCAAAGGCTTGGATGCAAGAGTTCACATGGAGCAGGTCGCTTCCTGCTCAAAGGAAACTCACAGCACTTCTGACACTGACACCACCTGTGTGGGTTTTCCCCTCACAGTAGCAATTCTGACACTAACTACCTAGAGTTAGTGTAATCCCACAGGTTAAAGGCTCAGGCCCATAAGATCGCCCCCGCCCCTACAATTGTAAGTGTGGGGCCCAGGCTACCCATTCTTTTGTCTGGCTTGGCTACAAATTGAAATGCCCATGACACTCTTCTGATGTTTGATAATTGACAATAATGGCTCACAGAACTCAGGGAAACACTTTATGTACTGATACTGGATTATAACAGATACAACTAAGGAACAGCCAAATGGAAGAGATGCATAGGGCGAAGTATAGGATTGGGGGTGCATGGAGCATTGGTGCCCTCTCTGGGAGCACCACTCTCCCAGGATCTCGATATGTTCAACAATCCTGAAGGTCTCCAAACCCCATGGTTTAGGTATGATTGATTAAATCACTAGTCATTGGTAATTAAATCTATCTCCAGCCCCTCTCCCATCCCCAGAGGTTGGGGAGGAGGGGCTGAAAGTTCCAACTCTCTAATCACTTCTTGGTCTTTCTGATGACCAGCCCTCATCCTGAAGCTATCTAGGGACCCAGTCACTTGTCATCTCATTAGCATATGGAAAACACTTGTCACTCCAAAGATCCCAAAGGTCTTAGAAGCTCTTATGTCAGGAACCAAGGACTACAAATATTATAATAAGCATAGGAGCCTATGACCTCTAACACTCAGGAAACTACAAGGTTTTAGGAGCTGTGTGCCAAGAACCACAGGAAGAGGCCAAATATATATTTCTAATTATACTACAGCTGCCCACTGCCACTGCTAGACCAATCATATCTTCCCACGCTTCTCCTCCATCCCGGCCTCAGCAACTCCATCAATACAGGGATGGAGCCATGCCATGTTGACCTTGGGCACAAACCTCACCTGCCCCAAATACCCACCATGGACTTCATGACATAACGCGATGCATGGCGTCTCCTTCCTCTGATTATCAGGGCCAGCATAAGACACTTTCACGGCAGCAAAAGCCTCCCAGGGGATGAAGCATGAAGAGTATATTCAGCAGCAACTTTACTGGCATGGGATGAATGCACACCCTCATTGTACAGTTAAACCAAATCCATAGCTGGGGAATCTAAGCTTCGCAGCAGTTACAGAGCCGATGGTCCCCATGCCCAGAGGAACTGCAATGACACGGAGGCAGGGCCTTCAGGCACATGGGGGCATGAGCAGGCCCAGTGAGCTGAACCAGTGAGGTATTTTACCTTAAAGCCCGAACTTAGCCTGCCCCCACGTCCGTTAGAGAAAGTGATTTGGGAAATGCCCCTCGACACTAACCCTCTCTCCCATGTTCTGTGGCTTTCATTTTCACAGTAGCAATGGAATAACTGTAGGCCTGTGGCAGCAGCAGCAGCAAACCCTACCCAACCTCCCCCCGCCCCCGAAATCCATATGATGTTCTTATTTTAACCAAATCAGGCCATCTAGTTAGAAATAGCCTCATCTAACATCTGATCCCTGGTGGAGTGTTCCCACTGTTAGTGGGAGTGAGGTGACACCCCCCAACCCGGCGGGTGTCCAGGAATGGGGAGAATGGGGACGAACAGGGTTTGGCAGTTTAGAAATGTGTAGTGCAAGCTGCCTGTGTGGACACCCAGATGCGCTGCTTTGCACCAGCTCAGGCAGAGGAATGCTCCTGTCTTTAGAGAAGACTTCTCAATCAAAAAACCCACGGGGATTTTAGCCACCAAATGCCTTCCCAAGAAACTTGACCTCTTTATCAATCTATGCTTCTATTGGTTTTTAAACTCACCTCTTCTTGAACGATCTTCCCCAAACTACCCAGTCCGTAATCTCAGCTTTATCAAATGTTACACTATTTTGAATCAATTTATGTCCTCCTTTTTTGCTGTCATTTTAATATATGAATAATGAGGGGAAGGAGGTTCTTAATTAGATTATTTCCCAAACTTAGAAATTCGAAACTTCAAACACAAGAAAGGTATTTAACCAGCATGTATTCAGCCCTTCTTGAATACTAGATGTATTTATTTTCATCGACTCTGAGATGAAGTAATGTGTTCCAAGTCACACAGCTGAAAAATGTGACATTCAGGATAACAACTCAGGTATCGGGCCCAGTCCAGCATGGTTTTCACACACCTAGCCTCCTCTTTCCTGATGTCTCCCTGTACCACGCCCATATAGGTGCTAAGTAAACACTGATAAACTGACTGACCATTGTAGTAGAGGGGTTAAGGTCAGGCTAGTTAACACCCATTTCAGAGTCCAGGAAGGAGAAAACAAGCATTCCATTCCTAAGAGCAACACCTCCTACCAGCCCATCCCCACCTCCAAGGTTACAGGTCACCTCAATTTGTACTCAATTGACTCAAAAATGTTTTAATTAGTAAAAAATAACTCTTTTCCCTTCACAGGACCCAAGACATAGCCATCTCTCCGCCTCCTGCCAGGTCCAGAAATGAGAAGAGAGAGTACCCCTGTAATCTCAACCAGGCTCCCTGATCTCCCCCTGCAATGGGGGACAGATAGGCCTGGGAGCCCTGGTACTCTCTTCAATAGATTTGTTACTGAGGTCCTGGTCAGCAACCCATTGTTATAAATTGATAACTGAGGTCTAAGAGTTCTTGCGGGTCAATTTCCAAGATGCAAACTGGGCAGGCACTGGTGGCGATTTTGATTAGTGCCATCACTTTGTCATGCACCATGCTTTGTGTAGGGCAGACCAATTGTACCCCACCAGCCACTTGGGGCCTGTCAGGCTGTCAGCACCAGTGTTCAAAAGAAGATCAGATTCAGGGCCAAATGAGGTGACAAGAAGTCAAGGCTGACGCTGTGATTTCAGATGGATTTCCGTGGACAATGTTCAACTCCTAAAGGATCCCTCGGGAGAGCCAGCAGCCCTGTGTCTCAGCATCTGCCTCCACCCATGTGAGAGGTGCACTACTCGGAACCCAGTATCTGATGATGACACAAGAATCCTGTCCTCACCTCCTCCTCTGTGGCCCCGAGGTTTCCTGAGGCACTAACAGACACCTGGTGGAGAGGCAGCTGCCTCAGCAGGGGCTGAAACCAGCAAACAGCAGAGTCCCTTCCAACTGTGGCTTTAGCTTGTCACTTTTCTTCTCATCACCTCCATTTCCCCATCTTTAAAATGGGCAAACCATACCGTCTCTACAGGTTGACTGGCTATAAGGTCTAAAGAGATCCAGGCATGTCAAAGAGTCAGCCCAGCCCAGCACATGGACGTGCTTAACAAATGTCACCTCCCTTTGCTTCACTTTTCCACCATCCTGATTTGAGGAAGATGGAGGCAACTGCAGAGAAGGCAGGTGTCACTGGAAGATAATTGACTGGGGAGAGTGGCCACACCCCAAGGTGAAGCCCAGGGCACTCTACACATCAATAAGGTCAATTATCAGAGGATGTTGCTGCCTTGGTGCTGTTATTAACCTATGTTGCTCTTGTTTAACCTTTCCGATGAAGAATCTTTCAGAAATAATTATATTAAAGTGAAATTCTCTGCAAGTTTAAAACATGTGAATGTTGTATTTCCGTACTCCTGTGTCATGAGATAATGAACACCTGATTGTCTGGCTTCCATGCTGAGGGTTTTAACCACTCCATTCCTCACCCTACTCCAAGCTCAAGGCCAGTCTTGGGAGGGGCTGGAAACTCAAGGGCCCATGGAAGGAGGGTGTAGGGCAGGAATTGAAAAGGGGAAATGAATTGTGGCAGGAAGGGAAGAAGAGGTCCATCTTCCCTCTAGGACAGGGGTCCTCAAACTTTTTAAACAGGGGGCTAGTTCACTGTCCCTCAGACCGTTGGAGGGCTGGACTATAATTTAAAAAAACAACTATGAACAAATTCCTATGCACACTGCACATATCTTATTTTGAAGTAAAAAAACAAAACGGGAACAAATACAATATTTGTATTTGCATGTGGCCCGCGGGCCGTAGTTTGAGGACCCCTGCTCTAGGAAGTAAATAGCCCCCACTTGGTGTGTGTTCTGGGTCCTGGAGGGACCTGAGAGGGCCCCTCTCCAACGATTGCCCCCACATCCTGTCCTTGGGAGCCTGGGATTGTTTTCTACAGAGGACACACTTCAGTTCCACAATGAGAGATCAGAGCTGTACAGCAAGCCCTCCTGAAACATGTATTCATTCTGAGAGATGTGAGGCAGGGGCCTGATCCTGTGCTGAGCACAGTAACGCAGATCAGGGATTCCTACCGAGGCGCCAGAAATCGGAGAAGAGATCGTGGAGGACCATAAAGGAGTGAAGACAGGACCTGAAGGGGAGGGTGATGGGCAGACGTCTTGTCTTTGGGCATATTTGGTTGACCTTGCCCACTCCTATAACTTCCTAAGTGCCAGACAGAGCACAGCCAGGCCTGCCCAGGAATCAGGCCTGGAGATGTCGTCCATCCATGCTTTCAAACATGCAGCCTCCACTTGGCTGTGTGCTCGGTCAAAGTCATACCTGTGGTGGTGGCAGCCTCCACAGTCCAAGAAGCACAGTTTCAGGGGCTGGCAGGCTTCTCCTGCATGATGCCCACTCATCACAGGTGATTGACTTATACTCCTGAGGCTGTAGAGCTTCCCGCACGGTGCCTGCTACAGTTTTATCTGATTAGTAGGAAATAGTGGAAGGGAAGTGTGTGAGGCAGACACAGGAAGCAGCTGAGGATTTGGCCTGTGAATATAAACTCAAAGTAGGCGCTGGCCACTTTCCATCTTAATTCTGCCAACATCAAATTACTCCTCACTGTCTCAGAGTCCCCCCCCCCACCACCACCACCACCAAAAAAAAAACTCCTTTACAACTTTGTCACATGAAGTCAATGGGATTTTCATTATATTCCATGCATTCCATACATATTCACTTAAATCACAATCTTCATGGACTACATGGAGGGAAAATACTCTTTCCCAAACACAGACCAGGGAGGTGGACATGGGGGCCAGCAAAACCAGGGATGACTTTAGAACTAGATCATAACAAACCTGTACGATAATTTCAAAAATCATCCCATTTTACAGATGAGGAAACTGAGTCACAGGGGTGTTTACATAACTTTTTCCCAGTCACACAGCTAGCAGTGGCAGACCAGGATTCACACCCAGGCATTTGGTCCTCAGAGTCTGTTTGACCATGATTCTTCACTACACAGATGCTAAGAATTTAGTCCACAAGTAAGGGCTAAAGATGAGGAACCAAACCTTCAGATGTTGAAAAGAAAAGTCTTACATTTGGAATTCTATTTGATATAGCTCCATGTCTAAAAAATTGTACAGCCCAGACAAAACTTGGCTGTCCTGTGTGACTCCAGGGAGAATATTTAATAAATGAGGGCAACCTGGTTTGAGCAGTCAAGATCAGTACAGACAATGACAATGACAGGATGAGAATCAGACAAAAAGGAGGGAAGGTAGGGAGACTGAGCATTTTTAGGTCTTACATGCTCTGTTGCTGTTATAATGTCAAGGAAGTTGAGCAGCTTGTGTTTTTGTCTGAATTTAGAAGCAACTCTTCTTATAAACAGTATGTAAATGTGATGGGGTGTGGTGGGAGCCTGAAGGCTGTAGGCAATATTCTACTAAAAAGAGAAGGAGGGTGGTGGGGAGCCAAAGCTGGTTCAGGGAGAGAAATGTTGGGGACAGGGGGGTCAGCATCTTGAACCAAAACATATCTGTCAGCTTTCAAATGTGATGGTCTGGAACATCCCTTTTAGGGTTCAGAGAGACCCAAGCCACATTAAAATGAAAAAAAAAATAAAAAATTCTATTTTTATTTTTTTCTTGTCCAAAAAGACCTTCTGAAAACCAGGAAATGCAAGAGTCTCAAAAACACCCCTGGAAATTCAGAAGCTTGTTTTCACTTGTGCATGTTTCCATAAAGAGCATTCACTAATGAAATTCTTATGACAATCAAGGTCTTTGTGGCTTCTATATAAGATGTAAAAACTTATATATTTTTCAAAAATGGAAGCTCAGAAAGTAGAATTTGTTCACATTTTGCCAATCAATTCATTCAGACAGATTTTAAAAATCTCTATTTTGTGTGTGTTTTTTAATTTGCACCATTTGAACCAGTTAGAACTGGAACCCAGTGATTTCTACTCACCATTCTAGTTGAACAATTTGATTGAGATCAGTTCTACACAGCTGAATTCAAAGTCCAAATTACATATTTTAAAATGGTGGTAGATGAGCATTTTACAGCATGTATTTTCTGTTTCATTTGACTTACATTGTTGTTATCAGTGTGGTTTGAAGGTGGGTATATCAATTTTAGTTTTCTTTCAGAACTGAACTGAGGGTAGGCACACAGGACAATGCCCAGATCCCAACTAGGAAGCTACTTGTAAATCAAACTAAAGGTTCTAATAGCTGGTGTCTGTTAGTTTTAAGAGAGTGCAAATGATCCCTTCTCACTTATCAAGGAAAATCTTGGGTGTGAAAAATCAATTATACCCAATACTCGTCAGCAGATACATGGGGAGTTTGGCCAAACTCAGTGAACGCACTGGGTTGTGAGTCTGTGTTAAGGGATGGGAAATCCAAGGGCAGGGTCTAAGAATAACTGACTCTCAAAGTAGCCTTAGAAGTCATCTAGTTCACACAGTTGTCTATCTCTTTTTTATTATATCTATGCCATGACCACATTCTAATTCTGAGCCATTTCCCACCCATTAAATTGATATATGTGAGACTGTATTTTAACCTCTGATTCACTTAATTACCTATGTGTACTCAAGATCCGAGGCCACAATTACTGTTTCCATGGGAATAATATTCACTGTAGCTTCCCACACACCCCCCCTCCCACATTCATTTGCATGGTGTCTCCATCAGCTCTTCTGAAATCTTCATGGAATGTTCTCCATGCCAAGCCAAGAGGCCTTCAGAATGAGCCATAAACCCAAATTATAGCCATGGATGCCATCTGCCTAGACCAGTGGTCGGCAAACTCATTAGTCAACAGAGCCAAATATCAACAGTACAACTATTGAAATTTCTTTTGAGAGCCAAATTTCTTAAACTTAAACTATATAGGTAGGTACATTGTTATTAACTTAATTAGTGTACTCCTAAGCTGGCCTTTGCTAAAAACAACCTCAATCTGATTGAGGTACATCGACCCCTTCCAACTCTCCCATCCACACTCGTCTTGTATACTTGTTTCGTCTATCTCCTTTCCGAAAACCTACTTCTGCGCATGGGCCACAAAGTTTCAATCGCACTGTATGTGCACGCCCGCACATGGTATTTTGTGGAAGAGCCACACTCAAGGGGCCAAAGAGCCGCATGTGGCTTGCGAGCCGCGGTTTGCTGACCACTGGCCTAGACAGTATCCACATCCTCCTTTCTCCCCAGTGCTCATTTATCAATAGAAATAATCCCTGAAAACACCACCTCCTGGTCCTCAGTCTCCTACCTAAGAAAGACACCATGGTCCCCAGCAATACTTCGCCCTCCTTCGAGCACAGATCTTAAAAAGACAATGCTCATAGTTCAAGATGGTGTCATTGAGTGCAAAAACGATCAAGCTCTAGAAGTTCAGCAGGTCTTCATCTTTGATTTGTGTTAACTCCATTATTTAATGAAAGCTTGTGGGTGGTGAAGTGACTGGCACTGGACCTCAAAGGGGGAGGCTGATTCTGTGGCACATCAGGAAGGGAAATGCCCAGGTTCCTTATTTTTGCAGCACAGGAACTCAAGTCTAAATTGGAAAACAGATGTGGTTGTCATCCTAGTTGTACCAGTTACAAGCTGGATACCTGAGAAGGACAACTATGGCCCTTCTAACTTTATATTTACTCTTCAGCAACATGAGGAAAATAATAATGCCCCTTAGGGTCCTTATGAAGGACCCCCAAGTACTCCCTTTCACTTACTTATCTTTTTAATAAGGGACACAAGCAGTAAAAGACCAGCTCTTTGAAGTCAGACAGATTCTGCAACCAAATCATGGATCCATCACTTACCTGTGATATTTCTCTTTTCTGAGCTGCAACTTCCTTGCCTGCAAGTAGGAAATGGGGGCTCATCTCAGTTGACATATGGCACCAGCACAGAGTAGGCACTCGATAAACGTTTGTTCTTTCCTCCCTTGAGTTCTCATCCTGGCTCTGTTATTGCCTCTGTGTAACCTTGGGAGAGTTATTTAACCTTTCTGGGTCTGAATTTCTCTACCCATAAAACTGGGAGATTTGACAAGATCCTCTTTGAATTTCCTTCCATTCTATGATTCTGTGACTTTGAGCCACCCAAGGGATATGATAATGGGTTACATTTCACAAAAGACTTGGATGTAATATTATGAGCAGTAACACAGGCTTCCAGCAAACTCTCCTGCTCTCCCCAGCAGAATTCTCTATTGTTCTGAGTGTAATGAATAATCCAACACAACACATGCTCTATCTGATCCCTGCCCATGTCCACTCGGGGCCAGCCAGAGGCAACATTGTAACACTGGAGAAAGATGCTATCACCATCTCCTCTTCCCCTGGAAATGTCCCCTGCCCAGGTAAATTTATTCACTTACCTTGACATCACCCACCAGAGCTAATAGTATATGCTCTAATTACTTCCTGCTCCCAAAAAGGAGCAATGAATAGGGTTAGCAAGGCTGGCTGAAACCCTATGATGAAGCACCTGAAAAATCTAAATAAGGATTTTTTTCAATAGACAATGAGGAGCTATTGAAGATTATGGGGCAAGGGTGGTGGGAGGAGGAGCAGGTCTGTAAAAATTTTCATAAGAAGCTTAATCCAGGAGCTATGTTTGGAAGGACTGAAGCAGAAACATGGGAAGGAAGAAACAGCCTCAAAGATCTCTGTAAGTGACCTGGTGAGGGAGCATGAGATTTGAAACTCAAGGAGCAGCCAAGAAAATGGAGGTCAGATACAGAATCAAAACTCA
>NW_005871093.1:3794235-3797063 GCF_000147115.1 Myotis lucifugus | reverse complement strand
CAGATTTTTAGGGCAGTGAAAGTATTCTTTACAATACTGCAGTGGTGGGTACATGTCATTACACATCTGTCTAAACCCATAGAATGTACAACACAGAGAGTGAACTGTAATGTAAACTATGGAACTTGGGTGATAATGATGTGTCAATGTCCATTCATCAACCGCAATAAATGTACCTCTCAGGTGGGGGATGTTCACCATGGGGGAGGCTACATGTGTGTAGCGGGGAGGTAGGGGATATATGGGAACTCTGACTTGCTGTTCAATTTTGCCAGGGACCTAAAGGTGCTCTAAAAAAAGTCTTTTTAAAAGGAAAAAAATGATATTGATATTTTTAAAATACTTGTTTGCATTACTGCTGTGTAATCCTCTCTTCTTTTTGCCCTGTTCCCCCACCCTCTGCCACCAAGATTCATCACAATATACTGAGGTCATTGGCAGCATACATGAATTTTTTTTTACTGTGTGAGAAACCAGTGAAAAGACTACATTTTAGGGACAGAGACAGTCCTCACAATTTCAGAATCTTGGAGACAGAGGGGACCAGAAGAGTCCAAGTCTCAGAGAAGTCATGAAAATCCTGGAAAGGCTTTGGGTTTCCCCAAGGCTGGAGCCAGGAGGGAGAAGCACACTTGTCCAGATCTGAGGACTGGGGAGCCCAGTAACTGCCCAGTTATGTCTGGGAGGTTTCAGGCTGGCAGAGTTCATCGCAGCTGTGCCTTGAAATCGCAGTGATACTGGAGAACAGGTTGGAGTAGAGGGAAGGGCACCATGTGAACTGGGAACGGACAGACAAGGTCTTTTCTCTGAGTTAGGTTGTGAACCTGGCTTTGACCTTGACCAAGTGCTTGGATTTCCTGGTCCTTTCTACTCTAAATGTCTATGCTTCTAAAACAGGGCTTCCACCTTTCTTTGACACCTCCAAAAGAAAAACATCGTTTATAAGCAAGGGAAGCAGTGTGCCGTCAGCCAGCTTTCCAATCATCCGTATTATTGAATCCCAAATTGTGTACCTCATGCTGCCAGAAATGCAGGGCTTCCTTCATTTCAGGAATCACCAACTAGCAAACACTGGCCCCGCCTTCTGCAGAGGGCTGATTGAGCTCCCACCTTTCACCCTGGGCTGGAGGCATCAAGCAATTACCTGCAGCGCCCTGGCAGCTGCCTGACAGGGTGGGCAGGGAAAAGTGCCAACAGCCATTTGCTGGGCCCAGAGCAGCGGCAGCCACAGAAACATTGTGCCTGGTGAAATGATCTTCGCTGACTTTCATTAATCTCTCCAGGGCCCCCTGAGGTCAGAGATGTTTGAACAGTGGTGGAGTTGAACTTGCTCACCCAGGCCGGCTCAGCTAATCTACTCCCCATGGGTTGCAGGCTTCCTCAGTCGTGGCCAAACCACCAGGTGAGCAATAGGTGAACTGCAAGGTGTGCAAATATTTGGCTTCATCCATGATCAAATAAATCATTTTTCCTTTCCCTGAGCTCTAGGATAACCCAGCAAAGCTCATGAACCTCTGCCCAAGAGTGGAGATTTATGCATATAAAGCACACCCTGCTTGATGGAAATGCAAGGTGTAAAGAAAGTACAATTTTGCACACATACACACACAAATTACAACTGGGATCACAAGACCTCACTTTTCCAGTAACACATCTTTTCAGAGCACGTCAGCTTGTGCATAGTATAGGTGAGATTATGCATGGAAATAAAGTATCTTTACATGATGAGTTAAAATTAAGGCTTCGTTTTCAAAACCACTTTGCTATAATTATTCAGCTCCATGCCCCTGTGTAAGGGAAGCTGCTCAAGGCTTTCATTTTTTAGAAAGTCCTGAATCCTGGCCCCTGCAGCAGTTAGTACAGTATTGCCTTGTCCCTTCCCCCAAGGAAAAGTAAGGCCAGCTTTCCTGCAACACCCCCAGCCTCCAGGCCAGAGGAAGCCCTGCTGTGCTTCCTACATGGGACCTTGTGTTCCAGGTCCTGCCTACTATTCAGATTTCTTCCAAGTGATGCTAGACAACCTTGGTGACAAGAGGGAAATGTGGCATCAAATTGTTTTGCGGGCTTCATCTTTATCAATTATTTAAGACTAGTGTCCCAGTGCACAGATTCGTGCACATTGAAAGGAAATTAATTAGAAGAAATATTTTAATATCGCCATTCACCCTTTCTCTATAATAGAACTGTTAACCAAATTCATGATCAACAATGACAGATCAAAACACAAGCGTGCGATTGGTGCCAACGAGAGCTTTATATATATCATGAATGCACAGGTCAACTTAGCCTTTTATATATAGATAAACTTGCTTAATTAGACCTGCTTTCTGACTTAGCTAAAGTTTTTCCAGCCCAGTGAAACACCCCAACTTCTCTTTCAGGTAATTGTCAGCAAAACAGCAGTAAATATCAACACAAAGCAGATTATTATTGTACATCATGCAGGGAGAAAAAAAAAGGGTAAAATATTTAACTGTAGCAGCATTTGACTATATTCTGCACAGTGAGAAATCCTGAAGTCATTTTCAAGTTCCACCATTTCTTGCTTCTTTTCAGTCAGGTCAAGTTTCTAAACTTTCTAAATATCTGTTGTCTTGCTAATGGAAAGAAAATAGGATTCTACGGAGTCTCCTTTCTACCTACTCCAGGACTTCTATGAGGACCAAATGAGATGAGGTATGGAAAAATGCTTCACAAACACTTGGTTGAACTATAAAATGTTTGCACATGGCTATAAAGCAAGTCGTGTTCCTGGGCTGAAGAAACTCCAAGGAGGCTAGTCACTAGGGAGAGGAAGCTGGACATTGCTATGTGACGTCACTACCCGG
>NW_005871093.1:3788347-3794135 GCF_000147115.1 Myotis lucifugus | reverse complement strand
CTCAGCCTGACCTGCACCCTCTCCAATCAGGGACCCCTTGGGGGATGTCCGACTGCCAGTTTAGGCCTAATCTCCTAAACCAGCAGTTGGACATCCCTCTCGCAATCCAGGACTGCTGGTTTCTAACCCCTCGCCTGCCTGCCTGCCTGATTGCCCCCTAACTGCCCCCCTGCTGGCCTGGTCGCCCCCCAACTGCCCCCTGCCAGCCTGGTTGCCCCCCAACTGCCCCCCTGCTGGCCTGGCTACCTCCCAACTGCCCCCCTGCTGGCCTGCCTGGTTGCCCCCTAACTGCCCTCCTGCTGGCCTGATGGCCCCCTAACTGTCTGGAAGGAAGTCAGACATCTGGAAGATGTCTGGTCACCCTGTCTAATTAGCATATTACTCCTTTTATTAGTATAGATGACTTAATCTGAGGAAATTCAACTGTTCCTATTGTGTACAGCTTTAGATTGAATAGTTCTGTGTTTGGGGTACAGCCTCCTATTCCTGCTTCAGCAGTACTGTGTGGGAGTTCTTGTGCTTTGTGTGATTTTTTTACATCTCAGCTCTTCCTTCCTTTCCCAATGCTTAGTGCCAGTTTGCTGCCTTGTCTTCCTCCTTCTGCATTCTCTTAAAGAAGGAAATGGCCATAATCCACTCCCAAGCACACCCACTGGGTCCAGCCAAGGTAGCCTGTTGCTGGCACCACCACAAGGAAACCACCCGTCAAACCAAGGACTCCCCACACTTGTCCCAGGCTTTTCACATGGTCACTACACAAGGGACAAATAGTTTCCTCCTCTTAGATGGTGGCCTTGGAACAGCAGGTGCCTAACTCAAAACTATGTACAACCATCCTCCATTGTGAATGACTAATATACTCAAGTGCACAGAGCTGTTTAGGACGTGCAGGTGGCTTTTCTACAGCGTGATGGATATCAGGACACCAGGGCACAGGGCCTTCCTTCTCATGGTAAGTTTAATTGCCAGTTTCTTAGGACTGAATCTCTCCAATAGGAAAATTCCTCTCTCTGCAGATCACAGACGTTCACCCAGGTTCTCAGACCTAAAATTGCATTGTCTAGTCTCTCTGTCAGGCCCCCTCACTGTGATAAAGCCATCAAAGCTGAGTCTCTAGGTCCTTTTCAGACTAGATTCATTCTCTTTCACCAGTTCTTTTCACCTCCTGCTTTCCCTAAATCCTTATTCTGGTTACCTCCAAACCTTTTCTCAGACATCTCATGTCTGCCTCTGAGCCACATGGGGCTGCCTGGCTTGTTCCCCTTCAACTTCCTTCCACTTCATTATAAAGTGGCTATCCCTCAGTAGCCACATATGCTGCAGCATACTTTAAAAAATGTCTAGCTACTCCAAAAAGGGGAGGTGGTGGTACACCTATCACCCAATGGGGAATGGACCCTGATAATCTAGCATGGAGTGTGGTCATGGCAGGGAAAGGGGAGGAGGTCTGCAGTGTGCTGAGCATCTACTACATGCCAGATATTTGTGTAAACCTTATTCTTTTTAGATCTGGCAACAACTGAATGAGTTATGCCATGTCATCTCTGTCACAGCTGAGGACTCTGAGTCTCAGTGAAGTTTAGGGAGCTGCATTCACCTGACCCTTGTTGTTTGACTTATTGTGAGAAGTCTCTTCTCACAAGAGAAGCCCTCCCCTCCACTTGACTCCCGGTGGTTGTTTCTCCTGCACCTGTCAAGTCATAAACCTGAGATGCCTCACATTCAGGTAAGAAATGCAAATTTACATCCCACAAAAGTGTCACATTGAGAGCATGTGGACACAAGAAGTATATGTGATAGAGCTACTCTTGAACTTTTTATATTGAAATAATTATAGATTCACAGGAAGTTGTAAAGATAGAACAGAGACAGTCCATGTACCTGCATCCAGTTTTCCCCAAATTGAATCCACAAGTGTTTGTATATAATAATTGTGCTATTGGTCAGTTCTAAAATATCCTAATTTCCATTAAGATTTCTTCTTTGACCCATGAAATATTTAAAAGTACCATTTTAAATTGCAAAAGCATGGAATTTCTTCAAGTTTTAAAAATTGATATCTAATAATTGTACTATAGACAGAGAATGTGGTCTATTTGATATTCTTTAATATTTTCTGAAATTTATTTTCAGCCTAGTACATGGTCAATTTTTGCAAATGTGATATGTATGCTAAGAATAAATATACACTTGCCAATTATTGGGTAAAGAGTATGCATTTTTATCTTAGAGCACTTTATGAGGTGTTTAAATAATCTATGTCCTTATAAATGTTTGTCTGCTTGATCTAATACTGTAATTATTATGGATTTGTCCAATTCTCCTTATAATTCAGTCATATTTTGCTTTTATGTACTTTTGAGCTTATAATGTTATTTAAAGTTTAAAATTGTTGCATATGTCTAAAAATTGTTGCTTTTAACATCGTATAGATCCCATCATTATGCCTGAGTATTCCTCTTGCCTTAGAAAGCCTTTGTCCAATGTTAACATAACAGCTTTATCTTGGTCAGTAGATGTCTCATCTAACTTTTTCATTTAAAACTTTCAACCTCTGTGTGCATTAAGGTTTTAAATATGCCACTTGTAATGTTCACCAAGATGGGGTGTTTCTTTTTTAAATCAATCTCTCAATATATGCCTTTCAATTTATGAGTTGAGTTCATTTCCATTGAGTGTGAAAACTAATTTTATGTATTCATTTTTATCATTCTATTTTGTGCTTTCTCACCATTATTTTTATGCTTTTTTATATTTTCTTTCCTTTGGCCTTGGATTAATCATTTTCCTTTATACCTTTTTTTACCTCTGCTGCTTAAAAGTGACATATTCAGTTTCTATTTGTTTAGTGGCCAACCTCAAAATTTTAACTCGCCTATTTGGCTAAACAAGATAAAGTTAATAATTTTTTCTAGCTTCCTCCTAGACAAGATGGCCTAAATACTTCATTCAGACTAGCTGTCTTGCTGCTGTGAGGCTGCAGGCCAGCATTTTAATTCCTTCCTCCAGGTGGGAAGCACAAGGTCTATGGTCACCATGTCTCCTGACGTGTGAAGAAAGCTGATCTGAGAGAATAAAGTGAACAGCAGAGAAAAACAAAGATGACAGACAGGAGAAAATCTGACAAAATTTGCATCCCTGGCTCTAGTGATTGCCAAACTTGAGCTGCAACCTTGTCCTTCCATGGTCTCCTTAATCCAACTAGGAAGAACACTTCCTCCATCAATCTTGCATCAAATGTCCTGAGATGTAGTCAGGTTGGACAACTGCAGTCACATGTCTTTTCCTGAACCAATTATCTGCTCATATGGGGTGGGATTTTACTCAGTAACTAACGCAGAAGAGTGTGGTGTCATTTTTATCCTGGATGACATGGGCCACATGGGGGGAATGGTGGATCACACACACACATGTGAAAACAGCACGCTGTCACAACGGGAAGGAGGAATAGATATCTGGAAGCTCCAAACAGCAGACATCTACCCCTCAAATAAAAGGTCAATTTATGGTGGAATATTTTCAGTTATTTATTAATTTATTTAAATAATATTTAGTCATTTATTTAAATATTAAATACCTGTCTGTCAGGCGAAAAAAAAACTAATGAAATAAGGCAATCTTGGTCCTGAAGAATTCAAAGTTTGGTTTATCAGCAGAAAATTAAAGTACTGAATAGTAACTTTCTATAATTAGGGGTATGCACAAGGGGCTAATAAAAATAAAGTACACATAGATCAGGGAAGACCTTCCCAGTGGAAATAATCCTTGGATTGAGTCCTATAGGGTAAACAGAAGTTATAATGTAGAAAGGGGCAGAAGTTCAAAGGGGGTTGTATTCCACTGGGGAGGGGGTTAGCATAGGCAAAGACTCAGAGCGTGATATGGTTGGAGAGCTGCTCTGCCATCATCTTTCAACGTTCTCCACTCTCTAGAATTATACTTCATTTACTTCAAACCATCCTCATTCTAGCCACCTGTCACTGTTACCTGCATCCTCTAAACACTGTCGCTTTGTTCAATGAGTTTTAATTCTTGGTCAGTCTTCCGTTTTATAAGTGAAACAATATGGGCCCAGACAGGCTTAGTCATCTGCTCTAATGTATGAATCTGTCTTATCTTCTTGGGTAAAAGTGGAGGCTCCTTGAGGGTGTCATTCTTGTTTGATTCAAACCCCTAAAGAATTTAGTGCAAGGCCTTGCAATTACTGAGTAACTGGTTAATATCAGAATGAATGAGTGACTAGCCTGAAGCTAATCTCTTGGCTTGTGTCCTAACATTCAGACTGAGAAACCCTTTGAAAGAAAGGTTACAGGTCATAAAAACAACTGGCGGTCATTTCATGAATTTTACCAGCTAAAAATTGTGCAAAATGCTTTTCAGACATTTCTTTTAATTCTCACAATACCTCCAGGAAATAGGTTCTATAATAATGATAACTAGTCCCAATAACAATACTTAGCCCTCCTTAATGGAGGAAACCGATGCTGAGAGTGGTTAAATCGCTTGCCCTGGGTCACGTGGGTGCTTTGTAGTGGAATTCAGATTGAACCATGGGCTTCTGGAGGCCAATGCCAACCACTGCCTTGTAAGCCGTCTCACAGACAGGCTCTCTCAGACAATTGAACAATGGCTCAGGCACAGAAAATGCAATTTACACCTTCATCTCTGCCTCTCAGGGTCATGGCCTGAACACCCTCCAAGACCTTTGCCGGAAAGAAGTTGCTCATTTGTTGTTCTGGAAATCTGAGCAAACGCAGAGCCAGCCGCACACGGAAGAGGTCCAAACGGCTGGGCTTTCCAGCTGTGACCTTTCCCGAGTCAAATCAACCTGTGCCACTAATCTCCTCTCAACAACCTGACTTCCAGGTGCTTCTCCTTTAGAAGGGCTTCAGGGTTGACAAGTCACCGTCTGTTCCTTCCACAAACTGCTATTAAACAGGGCGACGCTCTGGGCAGTCCACTATGGCCGGAGATCCAAAGGTGGCTCCACGGGGTGCCTGCCTTCAGGAAGCCAACAGTCTAGTGACAAAGACGAGCATGGAAATGAATCACTGCACAAGAGCATTAGAAGGCACTGCGGCCCCTGTATTATAATAACAAGGAAAATAACAGCCACTAACCTTGGAGGGCTTACCAAGAACTGGGTGCTGTATCAGATGCTTTGCATATATTACTTGTCTTAGTTCAGGCTGCTGTAACAGATGTGGCGGCTTTAAACAACAAACATGTATTTCTCACAGATCGGAAGGCTGAGAAGTCCAAGATCAAGGAGCAGACAGATGTGCTGTCTGGTCAGAGCCTGCTTCCTGCCTTTCAGATGGCTGCCTTCTCCTTTCCTTCTTGTATCCTCACATGGCAGAGGGACAGGGACAGCACTTGTGTCATTCATGAAGGCTCCACCCTCATGACCTAATCACTTCCTAAAGGCCCCACCACCCAATACCATCACTTTAGGGGTTAGGGGTTAGGGAGGGGAGGAGCACAAACACTCGGTGTATACCATTACTCAATAATGACTTAGTGTAAAAAGGTAGCATTAGCCTGCATTCTATACATTTTACACAGTCATGGAGAGGTTAGGTAATTGCCTAATGTCACAATAAATAGTGGGCTGCAGGTAAGAATCCAGGCTGTCTGACCTCCAACGCCAGCTCTGTAACTGGGCAGGATGCTTTGAGAACCAGAGGTTACGTGATGCTGACTAGCAGAGATGGGAGGAGCCCATCGGGTGCCAGGGAGCATGAAGATGTCTGATGGAGGGAGCAATGCATCAGGATGCCTCGGGGTC
>NW_005871093.1:3740721-3788247 GCF_000147115.1 Myotis lucifugus | reverse complement strand
CTACTGAACACTTTTTTACTGAGCACTTTATTTGCTGGTACTATAAGTTGCTCCAGGCTCCTCCTTTACACCCCCTGTGCCAGACCAGAGTCAGCCCCAGTTTTTGTTTGTTTGTTTTGAGACTGGTGTTAGGAACCAAGATCTAGGTGCTGGGTATAAGAGCAGTAATGTTTGTGTAGTGGGAATATGTTAGCTTGAAGGAAAGGAAGGTGTGATCTGCTAAATGGGAAAAGAGGAGAAAAGAACCAAGAGACCAGAATAGACGATAATCTCAGGTTCAATGATGGGTTGAAGATGGCGTTAACCATGGTGCCTATGGGGTTACCCATGTGAAGATCTGTATGTGAATTTGCATGGCGTTTTAAATGGAGAATGAAGCCCTGAGGTGCTCCTGAGGAGCACCGCAGGGCAAGCCAAAGAGAGACAGTCTTATTTTAAGCACAATGTGATGACACTGTTTCCTGCTTAAGCAGGAGAGGCACATGATCATGTTTTTCCAGTAATCCAGGCCCAGAGATGGTGGTGGTGTGGACGAGGACAGAGGCAAAAAAGATGGGGAGAAGTACATGGAATCCAGGATGCATCTAGGACTCCATGATTGAGTTCTGGGGAGGGTGAGGGAGGCATCACCATGACAACTGAACTTCTTTAGATTGGGCAATAGGGCAAATGGAGGTGCCAGTTTTGAAACAGATGGGTCTGATACAAATATGGTGGGGAGATCCTGGGGTGCCTGCGAGCCATCCAGGTGGGGCCACCCACAGTGAGTGATGAATGCACCAGACTATTGTTCAACAATGAGATCTGGGCTGGGAATTTGGAAATTATGGAGATTTATGGCAGTTGCCTATCTCTATACCCTTTATTTTTTCTATCTCAGAAACAGAACTCCAATCTTTTTAAAGGGCAGCTTTGAATCTTTCTAAAAGAATACTTTTCCCAACCTAAGATTTTGTCAATAAGATAGAACAGAAACATTGTGAAGAAACATTTGTCAGGTCCTCTTTTTGCTGCCTTGGATGCAGATGTGATGGCTGGAACCCTGGGTATCCATCTTTGACCATTAGAATGTTAAAAAAAATATGTCCACAAGCCCAAAATGGACTCACTTATTGCTAAGCTCCACGTCACCAAACGGAGACTTATTTATAGTTTCAACTCTCCCAGAGATGAAATCTTTTATCAGTCAATCAGGAATCACCTGATCACCATCAATAGGTAAACTGCCTGATAGACCCCCTGTCATCCCCTAACGGAAAGTGAGCTTGCAATAGCCAACCCACTTTTTTGCCTGGTATAACTTTTTTGTTCCTGCTCCCTTATGCTTATAAAAGTCTTATTTTGTACAGCCCCTCAAAGCTCCTTTCAGCTGTTAGATTGGAGACTTGCCTGCTTCAAATAAATTTTTGCTCAATTAAGCTCTTAAAAATGTTAATATGTCACAATTTATCTTTTAGCAGATAGAAGTCAGACTTAGAAGCTTTTGGGGCAGAAGGAAAGTGCTTGAATTCCTGATGACATGGTGGAGCTGACAGCAGCCTTAATTGCCCACCTCTAGAACCCATGGACATGAGAGAGAATGACACGTCTTGCTTAGCCCTTCGGGTCTGGGAGTTTTCTATGTAGCCAAATATAATCCTTCTAGCACAGAGGTCATTGGCCTATAAATGGTGATAGGAAACTTGAGAGTATGCTATGGTCATGCCCCAGAAGAGGAGATAGGAGAAGAGAAGGGGACAAGCAAAGGAAAAGATAACTATAAAAAAGATTGAGAAGGAGCCAAGATGAGATTGTTGGGAATTAAGATATCCAAGGAGGACCAGAGAGGGGTTTTGGTAGATGAGGACCAACCAGATGAATTCCCTGAGCCAAAGATCCTCTCTCTGTGGTGAGTTTCTGTGCAAAGTGATGAGCAAAGAAGGAGCTCTGCATATATAGAGGGATGAAGGGCTCAGATCCCCAAATCTAAACACGTCAATGTCACCAGCCCTGATAGGTAGAAATCTTTTCCATGTATGAAACCAAAATCTGACTTCCTGCAATTTCTACCTATTTCCACCTGAAGATACACAATAAAATCTACACCCTGGGCTTCAAGACAGCCCTTCCAAACTTAGAAGAAAACACTCTTGTTCTTCTTTCCTCCCCAATGAAAGCTCATTAATTAACTTTCAAACATTCATCACCCCACTCAAATTCCAGACTCTTTGCAATGCTGGTTACGCTCTTCTTTATTTTGTTCACATCGTCGAGTGGCCACAAACTAAGGTAGGCTCCTGGGTCCTGCTGACACCACCTCCCTGGACTGGCACTGTGCTCCTGTTAATTTGGTCACCGTGGCATGGGTTTCTTCAGAAACTGATCACCCCATGGCCTATATTGATCTTGAGATTTTGTTTGTTAAGTCGGTTCAGCTATCAAGGACAAACATGTTGACATATTTTTAAATGACACCCAGCCTCTCTGAAAAATTAGACAGAGAGCTCAGATCCCAAAAGTCAGTTCAGAGATGTTCCCTGAACAGTGTTGGGTTAGACATCAATTTCAATCTCTTGTCTATTATTTCAAGGTGAAGTAGTCCCCAGAATATATTAGCCTCATTAGCAAAGCAAATGACACATGTCCCCCAACCCTCCAAGCACTCCCAGCTGCCTACTTTCCTTTGGTGACAAAGACAATTGGCTTTAAAGCATTTCAACAAATGGTGTTGGGCCAATAGAACATTGGCTACCCTAAACATGTCTCCTTCAAAACCACATTCACTGAGAACTGGCAGAAACTCTAAAGGTTAATGCAGAGAGGCCTGACAGAGGAATGAAAAGTCCATGGATTTCATAATCTAAAGATGTGGGTTCACTTCCCAGCCCTGCTGCTGTGGAAACCGGCTCATGGGCATACTTACTATCTCTTAGCCTCAAATCCTTTTATCTACAAGAGAGATCATAATATCTGCTTCCTAGGGCCATTTGAGAACTGGGGATAATAAAAGCAACTGACCCAGTGATAAGTGGATGGTAGCCAGCAGCATAGACTAAGCCAATCATCCACCCGGGGCAGGCTTGTCTCCATGGCATCACTTTCAAGCAGATCCCAATACCTGTCTCTGAGCCTGGACAGCGCCTGTGTACTGGAATACATGCCGAATGGCAGCTGGATTGATGGGAATCTGAAGCTGTATGCATGGCAGGAAGAACACAGGTGCTGGAACCTCTTAGCCTTCTCTCTTTATAACCTCCTCTATTGAATGGACACCATCATTATGGTAATCAAACACCATACATTTTTTGAAGGTTCTAGTCTTAATACAGTGAACTCATAGAGCAACTTTTCCCCTACATTCCTCTGCATCCACCTCCTCCCAGAGTTAGTCTTTCCTATCGCTGGATAAAAATCTCAGGAGGTTCCCATGCTTTTCTGGACTGAACAATATTAGTCATGAGAGCAGTATTTCAGCATAATAAGACTCTGTTTTTATTTAGCTGAAGCTTCTCCCCTCCTCCCTGGGAAGTTGGTGGCCTGTTTTAAAGCTGAGTAGGTACGTGGGAGGAATGTCCAGAGCATAAACCTCCTTGCTCCTCCTCCTCCCTCTCTCTCCTGTGGTGGTTGCCCAGTTTGCCCAGAAGAGCCCCAATTTATGCGAGTTGCCCAGATATTTAAAAAAATGTCCCTCATCTCTCAAACAATGCACCAGTTGAGACAATAAGCCAAATGGTCACCTCACTTCTGACGCATTTGGTGTCCAGCCCAGGGAGAAAGGGGATTGGAATGTCTTGAGAGGCAGCTCCAGCTATGATGGGGTATTGGTTCTCTGCAGATGCAGGGTGCCCAGTGCTGACTTGTCTTGTGTTTGGTTTTGTTTTTTCAGAGCTTCCCCACTGAGAACCTCAGCTCCCTCCTCAGAGATGAGCCTTTCCTGGGGCAGCTTCCAGCTCTCCCCCAGCCCCTCAACCTCTGGCTGCCTCCTCTAAGATTCTCAATATTAGGACCTCTTCATCCCTCCAGGCAGGATCCCTTTAGCCCAGGTCCAGGCCACACCCACACCAGGCTTCCTTTTGGCTCTAGAACACATGGGATATATTCACCTTTGCCCTGACTTCAGAGAAGATACAGTGGGGGCAGTGTCAGCCATGGCATGGTGCCTTCAGCCTCTGTGGGTAGGAATCACATGCCAGGACCTTTGTTTTTCACTATCTGAGGACACAGGTCAATCTCTCTAAAAGTGAAGGTCCCTCACTCAGCTGTCATGAGGAGGAAAGAGAAAATGCCAGGGAACTCCAGTAGTTTTCTCCAGAGGGCTCGTTGTCAATGCCCCGGCTGTGGTATCTTCAGGAGGGATTGTTGGGCCAACCATCTTCACAGCATCTCAGCATCCCTGCTCCAACAGCCCAGCACTTCACTTCAGGGCATGAAGGCATTTGATAAAATTTAAAGCATGGCACACATAATTATCACAGCAGCTAACATTTCCTGAGCAATGACAAAGTGGCAGGAGCCTTCTATCTGCTCCCCACCAAATCCCTGAGGAACCCAGTGAGCTGGGGTCCATTGTTATCTCAGTTCTACAAGATCAACTATTACCTTGTAAACTATCCCACAGCCTGTTGACCCGGATTTGCTTTTGTAAGGCTTCTTCTCTCCTCACGGTTCTGATTCAGCCCTGAGTGACCACAAGAAAAAGTTTGATGACCGCATTTGAATATTAGTGAAATAATTTCTCATAGACATTTCCAAAGGTACACATGACAGGGTACAAAATCTCTTCATCCTGTTTTTGCAGTGAGTAAGCTTTGTCTCTGCTCTTCTGTATCTAGACACAGATGTGGAGTACTAGACAACTGATAATATTAATGAGAATAATAACTTCTATCTATTGAGCATTTACTATGGTATAGGTGCTGTAGCAACCTTGTTACATACATTACCTTATTTAATCTTCCCAGCAACCCTGCGAGGTATATTTTTGTATCAACCCCATGTTGCACATAAAAAAAAATCCTGTGGCTCAGAAAGGTTCCACAATGTACCCAAGGTCACACAGCTCACAGTGGCATAGTCAGGACTTGAACTGGAGTCTTCTGGACTTCAAAACCTGTGCTATTAACAACCATCAGTGCCAGTACAAATAGCACTGTCTCTCAAGCTATTTAGAGGAAAGCAATAGCTGCCTGCCCTGGGTAGTCATGGCTTGTCACAGAGGAGCAGTGCATGGAGAGCAGAGGAGGTGACAGCAGGAAGCAGCAGCCACACTGACTGTGACCAGGGAAGGAGGAAGCCAGGACCCAGCAGCCTCCTCAGGCCATCACAGCCAGAAGGGCTGGATGCAGTAAGGGACGCCTCTTCCCAGCATAGCTCACCCATAGACGCTGGGACACCAGAAAACGGATGGAACTTCAAAGGCACAGGTGTTGATGTCTCTATCTGTTTTGCCCTCAGCAAGCCACTTCCTCACGTTGAACCCTAGTTTCCTCATTTACAAAATGCTGGGGTAAGGACCCCTCCCTCAGCACTGTTTTCAGAAATAAATGGCTAGTGAAGACATTTTAGGTGCTTCCACTTTTATGCCGTGTGTGGCCAGCCACCGGGTCCACGATCCCCACATGATGCTAACCAGACTCCCGTTTGGAGAAGCAGACCCCACATCTGTGTATCATTAGCTAAGTATTTCCTAGACAAAATGAATAGATAAGCTAGAGAACAGTGAAGGGACGCCCAGAGAAAAACATTAATCCTGTTAAATGACTCCTCCACTTCCCTCTCAGTAGGCGCGGTCACCTCTGTGATTGCCATACTTCACAATAAAACCTCTTGCCGAGGTTTTGGTCATTAACTCATACCTGTCATTTCCTAAGGTTTATTGAAATCTCCTCTCTGAGCCCGCCATATGCCCTAGCAAGCGCCTTCTTGCCTTCACTATTACAAACGACAAGGCAGCGTGGTCACCTCCCCACAGGTTCCCATCACCTCCGCATCCTCAGATGAATGCCATTCATCTTCGTTAAGCCCAGAACAGCTGCTCCCGCCGGCTGAGCTATGGAACTGCCAACAAGGCAATCGAGAATTCATGACCATGAGTCAGGCTTCTGGGAGTTCCCAGACTGTAAAACAGTTTAGTCCCTCTCATTCCTATGATCCATGCCGCCCACAATAAAATTGGCAAGCGATTCTCTTTGACCATGTATTTGACTTGCCCACGAAAGAGCCATAGATGAAGTCCCATTAGGAGAGTGATTCCGGTAAGGATTTGATGGGAAAGCAATGCACAAATTCTAATCAAAGCAGCCAGGGGGGTATGGTCCCCTCTGCGCGGGGCTTCTGGCCTGTCTCACCAGCTAGACAAATGAACCAAAAGCAAAGGCTTCTCCAAGGGTTTACCTGGATGTACCCCAAAGATTCATTCTTTCAGCCTACATGCTAACCTTCATGAAGTAGAATACTTTTAGGGCCTGACACATTTGCTTGACCAGCATTTCTAGCTGGAGATAAAGTATGTGTATCAAGTCCTCTGCTGAGGGGCGCTTGGGGGAGAAAGAGGGAGTGGATATAAGGACCTGGATCCCAGCATCAGGAAAAGACTTCTCCAGACAGAAAGGGCTGGGGGGAGTGGAGGGGGCAGGGAGCCTGGTAGAAGTGAGAGGAATACCCCCTGAAGTAGCCAGGCCGCTCAGTCTAGAAAATACCAATCACTTCTTCCCACTCCACTCACCCCTGGCTCACGTTACTGATTTTTACACATAGCTGGTGACGGCTGCCTATCTTGTCAGAACCACATTTGCAATTTCTAAGTAAAGAGTGATTTTTTTTTTATTTACATACATTTCATTCTGTCACACCCTTTAAATGCCTGAGAAGTTAAATAAAATGTGTGGGGTTTTTTTCACAACATACAATGAGAATTAGAACACAGAAACTCCTGCCCTAACCGGTTTGGCTCAGTGGATGGAGTGTCAGCCTGCGAACTGGGGGGTCCCAGGTTCAATTCCGGTCAGGGGCATGTGCCTTGGTTGTGGGCACATCCCAAGTGGGGGGTGTGCTGGGGCAGCTGATCGATGTTTCTCTCTCATCGATGTTTCTAGCTCTCTATCCCTCTTCCTTCCTCTCTGTAAAAAATCAATAAAATATATTTTTTTAAAAAGAACACAGAAACTCCTGCTCATGGAGACATCAGTCAATCACAGGTATCCTTGAGGTGCTGTGGAATAACAATAGCAGCAGCAGCAACAACAACAACAACATAATCCTCAACATGAAAATAAAATATTTAAGTTAATCTCTGTCGTGGATGTGGTGCTTTATGTAGGTGTTTCCAAACCTTCTCATAGCTGTTACTCCATGGAATTTGTGTTTCTCTCTTGGGTAGAAAGTATGTCCATCTTTCCTACCAGGTGGGGGTTAGAGGTGCTGGAGGTTAAGCGATTTGCATTCAAAGACTAAAGCCCAGCTCTACCAAGCAAATTTCCTCAGAGATTTCCCCCGGCAGTGCTGGGAGGCAGGTAAGGGCTGCTGCAAAGACTCAGCCCCAACGGTGACTCAGGACTCTGCAGTGCTGGGAATCCATGTCTTCAGGTCGAATAGGATCAATGGCTGCTCATGTGCAGGAGGGAGTCTTCTCCCTGTTTTCAACTCCAGATTCTGTTGGTACTTTATATGCTCAACACATGAGCCATTAAAATGCAGGAAAATAAAGGACTGGTGAAAACTAAATAGTGGGAGGAATCTGCTTTCTCAATTTCGAATAGCTAGTTTTTGAGTGTAAACCACAAATGGTTTCTGAGACTTGGCTGGGCTCACTTCCTATTTCAAATAAGCTACAGCGACCTGATCTTTAAGTCTCCACTTGAGTAACTCATTCACCCCATTTGTTACCATCAGCAGCTTAGTATTCTCATCTGCCAGCCTGTGGGGGCTGCACCTTTCTCTTTGGAGACACATCTGGCTTAGCCTTCAAAGGAGTCTATTTTCACAGCCACCTGCGGTCTTAGCCCCCTGACTCCCAGGCCTCTAATAGAACGCAAACTACTAATGGGATGTTCGAGTTAATCGCTCTGCCATGTCTCCAGAGAGTGTCCAATTCTCTAGGTTTATGTTTAAAGCTGATCATCTCAGAAAGCCTCGTAAATTAACTGGATGGGCACTTTGAAACGTTTATCAAATGGAACTTTGGTTATTTTAAGTCTCAAAGTTTCCATTACTTGCATTTTGGCTATAAGCATTAACATTTCTGCCAAAAGGGCCTGGAATGATCTGTCTTTGGTCCAAATCATTTTCCTAGAATTCCGAATGGGTGAACAATGTTGCTCTGCTTAGAGTGAGAGGAGGGAATGACGCTAATGTCCTCCCCGCATGGTTATTTGCCTCCATCATCACAGACTGTGCATGAGAACATAATGCCACACACATTCATAGGTACCTTGAGTATGCACCTTAATAATCTGTACCTTCATTGGAGTTGTTAAGAATAATGTTGGCCCGGGTTTTTGTCAGGATTCACTCTCCCCCGCCCCCCCCCGCCCCCCCAAAAAAAGATTTCAAAACAAGGAGTTGGTGGCAGGACCTTTATTTGGAAGTGTCCCGGAAACAAGTAAAGGGAGGTAGGCAGCAGAGAAAAGCCAGTGAAGCGCGTACTCATGACCAGGTTGCCTCTGAGGGCTGCCTGGGCTCAATACAGCCGTGACCTTCCGAGAGGCCACCTAGAACACTCCTCAGAATCAGTCTGCACGTAATAATATCTACCCACCAAAGCTGGGCTTTGATCTACTCAGTCTCATTTCTCACTAGTGGAGGGTTGTCCCTGCAGGTGTCAAATGCCTGCCCAGGCGCAGAGTAGACAAGTCCCCAGGGCCCCGAGGAAAACACCTACTAGCTGAGCGTGCTGAGGTAGGAGAATGTCATCACACACAGTCACTCTCCACAGGCGCTGCAGATGGACTCAGAGACCAGGGGGCTTGGGCTTGGCAATAGCAGCACTTTCCCCAGCCTGCACTGGAATCATATTTCATCTGAAAGTGACTTGGGGATGGTATTTGTGTCCTAGGGCTGTCATAACAAATGACCACAAACCACAAACAACAGAAATTTATTGTCTCGAAGTTTCTGGGGCCAGAAGTCCAAAATCTGGGTGTTGGCAGACACACCGCTCCCTCTGAAGGCTCAACAGGAGAATATATTCCTCAACTCTTCCAGCTCTGGGGGCTTCGGGCCAGTGTTCCTTGGCTTGTGGCCACATCACTCTGACTGCTGCCTCTCTCTTCATATTGCCTCCTCCTCTTCCATCTGTCTAACTGTCTCTGCCTCCACTTTATAAGGACACTTGTCATTGGGTTTAGTGCCACCCGGGTAATCCAAGGTGATCTCCTCGCATGGCCCTGAATTTAATTACATCTGCAAAGACTCTTTTTCTATATAGAGTGACATTCCCAGGGTCCAGGTATTAGAACAGCCACATGGTTTTTGAGAAGCCCCATTAAACCCACTCCAGAGATCGTGGATTCAAAAGCTCAATTTATTGGATAAGGCCACTAAGAGGGCAGAGTCAAAATGACTGGTTCAAGGTTAAGGGTCAGACCCTGGTCTCCAAATGTGAAAGCAGAATTCACCCAATTGCCCAGGACATACACCCAAGTCACCCTTTACTTCTCACTTTTCTTCACCTCCTGCATCCATCTATCAGCAAGTGCTATCCTCTTCATGCCCAAGCAACATCCTGTGGCCTGCCGCGTCTCACCGCCTCCACCTTCATCTCCATAGTCCAAGCATTATCTCTCCTGGCCCAGTGCACTTGCTTCCTAACGGCTTCTCCTCTTGGTTTTTGATAGTTCATTCTTCACCCCAGTCTCTGAATACCTTTTCAAGCAAATCAGTCTCCTGCTCCAAACCTTCCGTGTTTATCATCACACTGAGACTAGAATCCAGTCCTTCCCATGGCCCTTGGTGCCTCAGTGACCCACCTCTCCATCTCACCATCTCATGCCTCCCCTGCAGCCTGCTCCAGCAACTTGGCCCACCTTTCTGTTCCCCAAACACACTAACCCTTTGCCTCTCTAGGACCTCCACATTTGCCTCCCTTCCGCTTAGCACGTTTCCCCCAGGTTCTCATCAGATCCTGCCCTAAATGTCAACTCCTTAGGGAGGTCTTCCTGGACCAGCTACCAGACCCTTCCCAGCCCTGTCAATCCCGTTTTATTTTATATAGTGTTTTATTTTCTTATCTGTCTCCATTTCCTTGCTGCTATCTGAGATTAGCCAGTCTTTCTGTGTTGATTGCTTTGGTCTGTGACCCTCTCTCCCTCCAGAAATGACAGATGCAGTAGAAGAGGGACTTTCTCTGTCTTGGCCTGTGGCCTCCAGGGCTGTGGGATGTGATGATACAGCGGTGGAGAGAGGGACAGTAGGGTTAAAACTGTGTGGCTTTAGGTTCTAGATCTATCACTTAATGGTTCATTCACCTGGAGCCAGTTAGCCTCTCTCTCTGCCTCAGTTTACCCACCTGTGAAATGGGGACAGAAAGAATAAGGTGCCTCACAGGAATTTTCTGAGTACTGAATGGGGTAATCTGTGGCTGGCATGGCACATGAAGAGCCATATGTGTCTGTGACCGTTACTACCTCAGACGCCCTGGCACACAGGCATTCCGTGCATTTTGACTGAATGACTAAATCAGTGACTAATTCCCAATCCTACACTCTTCTCAAGATGAATATGCATTCTGTAAAAAAGGCAAATCAGAGTCCAAACACAGAAACTATTTATCTTTTGTTGATAGACAATCCAAGTCTATCTGGCCAAGGGAGGTAAAAGAAGTAAGAAGAGGAACTGCTCCCCTGGACCCCATTTCACTAACATTGATTCTTGGTGCCAATAGTGGGCCCTTGGCACACGGTTCTCGTGTCATGCCCCAGTCCTCCGTCACCTGGCAAAGCGGGCTGAGGAGGGTCAGGCATGTGCAGCAGGTCATCTGATGAGATGCACAGGGATTTAACTCTTGTTTATATCAGTCTTAGCCTATGGGAAAATTGGTTTCATTATATGCCATTTTGCTTAAAGTTGCAGAACCTCTCTATCACATTAAGAGAGAACTTATTATACCTGTGATTCTAGAACATGGATTTCAAAAGACTTAGATGGGGGTGGGGTGAGGGATTCTGCAATGAAATATGTTGCAAGAGGCTCAGGGGGCTCTAAAAATGGTGATTTACTCACCTTTGAAAGATGCCAATGGGGGGAAAAAAGAAATGTCAAGTAAAGATGGGTTTGTGTGCATCACAGGACTTCCCTGTGAGCTCAGGGAGGGGCAAGGAAAGGGCGTGTATCTGAGGTGTCAGAACAACAGAACAATGTGGAAAGTGTGTCTCCTCCAGGCGTTGTGAGCAGCATGGCAGATGCAGGAGAGGCTGAGAAGGACCTGATTGTAATCTGCTTCCACCTCCTGTCAGTGCTTCTGCCACAAACGAGCTCTTTCCACAGATGTCTCCCCCTAGTCCTCACCAGGGCCTCACGAAACAGGCAAGGACGTGTTATTAGCCCATTTTAAAGATAGAACAACTGGGGCCTCAGAGAGACAAAGTCCCACAGTTATTCATTGGAGGAGGAGAATAATTATCAGACAGAAAAGGGAAGAGCCAAAGCACAAGAGATGTGGGAGCGCAGGCACACACCGGCTTGTTCTAGGGACATTCACGTTTCCACGTGTCTCTGACAAGTAGTGGAGTCTGTTCACGCAGCTCGGTGCTGAAGACTCAGATACACTGAGACTTGGGGCCCGGGTGAGCAGCTGACAGTCTCAGATGGAAACTGATCTGTAATTGAGCAGAGATCCCGGGAGGCGGAGCCAGAGAAGCAGCACCTTACCTGGCATTTATGGCATCAGGAAGGGCTTCCCATTCCAGCTGAAAACAGTTGGAAGTCGATTTAGCAGGTAAGATGAATCCGGGGAGAGAGTACCCCCCAGATAAAACAGCGTGTGGTCTGGGGAATCCGGGGCCATAACAACAGGACCATGGCCTGTTTGCAGGGCTAATTGGCTCAGAAGATGTGCTAAATGCCTGTCTTCCGCTCTATGCAGCAAGGGCCATAGGGCAGGATCTCTGCCTCTCATTCACCTCTGAATCCCCAGTGCCTGACACATACTTGCTACTGAATAACAACAACAGCAAAAATAATAGCTAGCATTGATACAAATTTTTTGCTGGAAAGTGTTCAATAAACACATATTAAATGAGTGAGCAAATGAGCAAATAGCAAGACAGGCAAGACAACATTGGAGGGTAGCAGGGCCCAGCTCACAACTGCATGGTCCAGCTGAGGAAGGTGGGCTCTGTCCGGAAGGAAAGAGGTTTGAAGTGGGGACGGACATAGTTTGGTGTTCGCTTTTTAAAGTTTACTCTGGCTGCTATGAAGAGAACAAACTGGAGCAGAGTGAGGGAGGAGGCGTGGCACCAGCTGGATACCTTTCGAGATTATGAAGGATGGGTAACCCTACAACAATGGAAATGGGCGAGTACTATCAGAGCTTGGCTTTTAAAGATTGAAGAGGGTGGCCTGGCTGGTGTAGCTCAGTGGTTGAGCATCGACCTATGAACCAGGATGTCAGGGTTCGATTCCCAATCAGGGCACATGTCCAGGTTACGGGCTCGATTTCCAGTGTGGGGCTTGCAGGAGACAGTTAATCAATGATTCTCTCTCATCATTGATGTTTCTACCTCTCTCTCTCCCTCTCCCTTCCTCTCTGAAACCAATAAAAAAATATTTAAAAAAAGATTGGAGATGGTGGATGCTATAAACCACAGATTAAAATAGAAACAGTTCCCATTGAATGGAAACAGCTGGCATTTATTGAACCCTTGCTAGGTGCCATGCACGGTTCTCAGTGATTTAAAAAAAAATAGCCACTTTAATTCTCAAACCAACACTACCTGACAGATACAGTGATTATACGCAGCCTACCTAGTCAATGCTCATGTTCTAACTGAAAAGCTATACTACCACATTGACTTCCCGTTACACCTCCTGCTTCTCAAAGGGAACACAACCTGTGGCCATATGAAACTGTGATGCCATATGAGCACCTTTAAAAGACAAGGAGGAGGGAACCTGGACCTGGACGAGGGAAAGGATTGGAACCAGGGGCAGCACCAGCTTCATGGCCCTGCAACCTGAGGAGCTGCAGAGCGTGCCTGAAATTGGAGACTTCGTTGGACGCTCTGCTGTCACTGTCTTGAGATTCTAAATGATTTTTGAACAAAGGGCCCCCTATTTTCATTTTGCACCGAAACCCACACATGATGCCACCCTCCTGCAGGTGGATGTAGGCTGCACGCCACAGATTCCAGATCCAGGTGGAGAAAGTTTTCTCCTCTCACGCCAAGGACTGAATTTCCTCCTGACACCATGTTCCTCTGCAGTGCACATATATTCATGCAGATGCTAGGCAAGCCCTCGGCAGCGATGTTTTAGAAATAATTTACTCTTCAAGTAGAGGGTTAGACTCGGCCATCACCCCGGAACCACCCACATCATTCAGAGTAATGATAGCCTCTCAGATTGCAGCAAATTGCCTCCAGTGATCAATTGCCTCCAGTGACCAATCCTTTAGGCCGTGGATTTTCCACTCAAACTTTAAATCCAAATCCTCAAGGGTGCGAGGGGGGTACGAACCTTTGGAAATGCTCTCCTGGTGATTTTTAAAGGCACCCCTGGTTGAGGACCAGTCCTAAAACAGAGACCATCTCTAGCTCCGGTGCATCTAGACCAGTGATGGCGAAACTATGACACGTGTGTCAGAGGTGACACGCGAACTCATTTTTTTGGTTGATTTTTCTTTGTTAAATGGCATTTAAATATATAAAATAAATATCAAAAATATAAATCTTTGTTTTACTATGGTTGCAAATATCAAAAAATTTCTATATGTGACACGGCACCAGAGTTAAGTTAGGGTTTTTCAAAATGCTGGCACGCCGAGCTCAAAAGGTTCGCCATCACTGATCTAGACACTACGTAAAAGGCACTGGGCATGTGGCGAACTGTGACGGGAGGGGTGGCATGAGCACTGAGTGGGAGCTCATCAGCTCCTTGTTCTTTCATCCTGCCATGAAGGTGCCACTATCCTTACCCTGCCCTGCCTCTAGCATTTCAAATATACAAAACGCAAACCATCCAACAAAACATACTATCACCCAGACACTTAAAAGGAAGATGCACCGAAGGACAGAGCGTGTTTGATTGACACCTCTCTCACCATCTCATTGCCAATAAAATGTCAGATAAACCCTCTGCCCATCATCCTGTATACCTTTCCTTCTTTTCCAGTGTCTTCATTCTAATAACATCCTCCTGCAGTGGATTCACAGCCTAATACTACAGAAAACTGAATATAAAGTATGTGGAGGGCAAGGTGAGCCGGCTTGGTTGCCCCAAACCTATATCATCTCAGCAAACTCCCATGTCCTCCCTCTGCCCTGAATGGGCAGCCACCATGTTCTAAAGTTCTGTCTCCTTCCAGAAGAAAGCAAACAATGTTTTCACACTAACAGCCACCTGCTGTGGGTTGTTGTTGTTTTTTTTAAAAAATGTGATTTGAAACAATACTGTTTCAAATTACATGCATCATCTCTAAATTTAGAAGTCAGCTCCTAATAGGCATGGCCTGTTCTGAATTGTAAATAATGTTTTCCAGTTCCCATGTGGGAGTCATTGCCGGGAACCTCTGAACTTGGTGCCTGGCAGTCCCTGAGAGGTGAGATGAAGCTACTTGCTCCACTCGGCCAGCCAGCCCAGGCTCTGTCTGTGTGCGGCCAATTTAGTGCAAAAGTAAAACATGAATGGTTTAGTCAATTTAGTGCAAAAATAAAACGTCCTCCCAGCCCACGTGGAACAGAGGCTCTCAACTTGGAGGGTGTTATGGACTGGATGTCTGTGTCCCCCTCAGAATGTACATATTGAAGCCCCAAACCCCCAATGTGCCTGAATTAGGAGGTGGGGTCTGTGGGGGTAATTACATGAGGGCATGAAGATGAAGCCCCCATGATGGCATTAGTGCCCTTATAAGACGCACAGAGAGCTCCCTCACTCTCTCTCTGCCAGCGTCCTGATCTTGGCCTTCCCAGACTCCTGAGCTGTGAGAAAGAAATATTTGTTGTGGAAGCCAACAAGTCTGTGGTATTGTGTTATGGCAGCCTGAGAAGACTAAGACGAAGAGGGAGGAGTGACATCATGCTCCCTCCTGGTTCCCCTTTCTCCCCTCCCTTCCCACTCTCCACTTCCCCACTCCCTCTCCCTCACATAAATCTCAAAATTTCTGGCAAATGCCTTGGAGGTGTTGTGTCGTTTATAGAAGCCTCAGAGCAGTCTGCTATTTCTCCCACCTCCTGACAAACAATGGTATAAGCCAATTTCTCCCTCTCAACTGTAGTTCTCTAGACTTCATCCACACACACATTCATAGGCACACTCACTCACAATCACATGCTCACTAATTTTTCAAAGAGGGGAGTTTTCTTTTCTGTGATTTTAAGTTTATTTTATTCTACCACCTCCTAAAAGAATCAAAGTTAAATTCTTCACCTTTCAGGGCTTTGCTCTGGTGCCCCACGGATGTAGCTGCCTCTCTGTGGGGTGGGGTGGTGAGCCACATCATGAGAGTTTCATTTGCTTTTTCATTTCAGTTGGCTTATCCTAAAACATCACTGAGATGACCAGTGACCAAGTGCCATCCCCACTATGACTCCAAAACCCAGTTTCCTCCCCAATTAGGACATCAAACCACAAAAGTGCAGCCCCTCCCGAGAGTCCCCATATCCCTCAAGTCCTGTCCCCCCAAACTCCTACCTGACCTCAAAACAAAAGAAAAATATGTAGCTCCATCCACATAAGCAAGGAGACTGTGGGTAGTACAGATTCCATTATATAGGGTTGCACTGTTTTTGGAAAATACATATCAAAAACCAGTTATCACCATTTTACCTCTTCACAGCAAGGCCAGTTCACCAACTTAAATGATAGTGCATGGCCGTTCCCAAAAGGTTGGGAAGATTTTACCCTGACATATGGTTGGTGACATAAAGAATGCAATTCAACATGCTAGCTCCGCATCCGCTCCTTGCCAGGTCTGGCCAAAGTCCCACAGTCTGAGCCAGACTCTCCCCACCACAGAGGCTGGCTGGCCTCAGTGCAGACCTCAAACACCAAGGTTCCAGAAGGAAACTCGACTGGAGGCACAGGGTCAGATTCTGCAGGCACCAGAAACCCCTCTCCAATTTAACCTCAAGAACTGCTTTAACTGTCTGTCGTTCTCAGTAAGCAACCCAATAACTCCCTTTCTCAAGGGTGGGGAGATGGGGGGAGGCCTTGCTCTTTCCTATTATCCAAGTGTCCCACTCCAGTTCTAACCAGGAGCGGAAGTCCCATCCTGAAGATCAAAAGTACTGAGTAAGTGAAAAAAATAATAAATGAGAAAATGAACACATAATATGATATGATATGTGGTGTGATATCAATGATAAGATACAATACGCAATACGGATCCTGCTTAGATCACTTACAGTTCTTGCTACTAGATTTCCCATCTTTTTCTCTAGCCACTAATTTGGAAAACCCTCAGTGTTCAACCAATTATTGTCTGAGCCACCATAATGTGTCTTCCACATATATTTATGTTCTATCAGAGGAACTGGGCTTTCTCTGTGTCTGATGAAGAAACCTAATTTGGGGGCTGGGTCCATTCATGGTCCCTTCTAGAGTGAGGTTAAGGTTAGTGCAGGCAGTGAGTTACCTACATCCAAGTTCAAAAAGACCACTTCTTATGGAAAACTGCTGGAGGAAGAGGTGAAAAGGAGACATGAGCAGAAGTAATTCAAAGTGCCGTTAAGGAAGCCAGGAAAGAATGCCGAAGGGGCTTCCAACCCAGGGGCCAGGAGCCAGATTTGAAAGCCAATGTCTGGAACCATGGAGATGAGAGCAAGGGCCTTGGGGTAACAGTGAGCCACAAGACATAGCTGTTCGTGGTGGCCTGTCTGCGCCAGCCCCTGGGGTAAGATGCCATCATTAAAATGGCCAACGGCAAAAAAATAGTCTCTTTAAGTCTGACTCACCCACCACAATTGGTGAAACTGTCCTACCTTAGCATGTAATGACCCAGTGCTTCTTTCCACTTTCTAACACACACACACTCACACACACACACACACACACACACACGATGTCCCCACTATGTTTGACAGAGCTATGAAGTGTGCCTTGGTTTCACACATTGAACATCTGCACTCTTCACCAAGGTAAACCTCCATAGAAATCTCTCCATTCTCCCAATGATCAACAGTATTTCCCAAATCCTGGTCCTTATCACCAAGCGGTAGCAGGGCAGCCACTCTGAGATGTTTGACATATCTCTCCAGGACCCTGTCCACATTCATCACTGGAGCAGTCAACACAGTCTTTATTGCAATCCTGTTCCCTGGTGCTTATCCTTCAGTCATTAACCTCAACAATGTCCACAGTGTTCACAACGCCAAGCCTGAGTAAACCCACAAGGCAGCCTGACCCAGAGACCAGAGCCGCTGGGCTGTAACTCAGCCCAGGCACCCACAGTTGGAGCTGGCTTGCCCCCACTAGCAGGGAGGGGTTGGAGAACACCTGAAAGACAAAAAGCGATGGGCTTTTTACATGGCTGTTATACCAACTGCTGCAGGATATGCAGATGGATGGTCAAAACCTCCGCAGATGATGTGGTCATTTGAGGCCACATGTCATTTTAAAAAAAGAATGTGCAACTATCTTTACCCTGTCCTGCCACTATCTATCTAGAATAGACTTCTTTCTGAGATAAAACAATAGAATCAAAGAATGATTTCTAAAGTTACCCATTGTCATAGAAAGCTGAGGGACATTAGAGTAGCCACTCAATAAATGGTAGTGATCACCCTGGCCAGTGTGCCTCAATTGGTTGGATATTGCCCCAGGCACCAAAAGATTGCTGATTCTATTTCCAGTCAGGACACATGCCCAGGTTTCAGGCTTGATCCCTGGTGTGTGTGTAGGGGGGAGGGGTGTGCAGGAGGCAGCCAACTGATGTTTCTCTCTCACATCAATGTTTCTCTCTCTTTCTCCCTCTCCCTCCCTCTCTCTCTAAAAATAAAATAATAAAATAAAATAAAATGTAGTGATCATTATGCACTAGGCTAGACCACTTATAATTGATCTCTAACTCTCTGAAGTACACAAGTAACTTTCATTGCTCTGACTTTACAAATAAGAAAACTAGGTTCAGAGAAGTTAAGCAACTTGCCCTGGATGGCACAGTCAATAAATGGCTGAACTGAGTTTTTAACCCCTGATTATTGTGTCAGACAGAATAATGTCCCTCAAAGATATACACATGCTAGTCCCTGAAACCTGTGAATGTGTTCTGGTAGCAAAGGGAAATACAGAAATCAGAATTAAGGCTGCTAATGAGATGACCTTGAGAGAAGGCCATTGGCCCGATTTATCCAAGTGAGCCCTATGTAATCATAGGGCCCTGAGATGTGGAAGAGGGGAGCAGAAGAGTCAGTGTCAGAGTGATAAGAGGCAAGAAAGACTCAATCAGCCATTTCTGGCTTTGAGGATGGAGGAAAGGAAGGCAGGTGGCCTCTGAAATCTGGAAAAGGCAAGAAAACAGTTACTCTCCTGAGGCCTCCAGAAGGAACACAGCTCTGCTGATACCTGACTGAAGACCCATTCTGGACTCTGACCTCCAAAATGGTAAGATAATAAATTTATGTTTTGAAGTTACTAGGTTTATGATGACTTGTCACAGCAGCCGCAGGAGACTAAAACCACCATGTAAGTGAAAGTCTTGTTCCATTCATTATGACCACCATTAGTTTTCTATGACTACATGACAAGTTACCACAAACTTGGCAGCCTGAAAATAGCACAACTTCACTAGCTCCCAGGTTTTGTTTGTTTGTTTGTTCTAGGTCAGAAGACTAGGCACAGCCTGGTTGGGTTCTCTGCTCAGGATTTTATAAGGCCAGAACAAGGTGTTGGCTGAATTTGTTCCTTTCTGGGAGCTCTAGAAAAGAATCTATAGTCCAGCTCATTCAGGTTGTTGGCTGAAGCCCAACTCCTGACAGTTGTAGGACTGAGATTCTCGTTTCCTCACTGACTGGCTGCCCAGGCCGACTCTCAGCTCCTGGAGGCCACCTGCACTCCTTGCTATGGCCCCTTCCTTCATCAACACCAGCAACGGAGAAGCTGCCCGGCATGGAATTCTTCCACTTCTGGAAGGGCTCAGGCCCTTTAAGGGGCTCACCAAATTAGGTCAGGCCCACCCAGACAATCTCCCTCATGATTAACTTGAACTCAGCTGAGTAGGAGTCCAAATTACATCTGCAAAACCCCCTTTGCAAGATAAAGTAGCATAATTGTGGGACTGATACCCCATCACACTCAAGTTCCATCCACACTCAAGAGGAGGGAATTATGCACCAGAGGGTGGGAATCTTGGAGAGCCACCTTGGAATTCTGACTACTACAAGCACATTACCATATATCAACTGCCTTGAGCATGCTTCATTGCACTTCACCCTCATGTAAGGTCTATGTCCTTTCTTAAGTGAACCACAAAACTTTAATAAAGCACCCAAACTCAACATTGACCTTTCTACCTGCCAACCCCATTTCCCATCAGAATCTCCCTCTGAGTTTTCTATTTCTGTTCATAGAATTACCCACCACCCAGGTAGGAACCTAGTAATGTTAAGAGCTAAGTTTTATTGAGAACCATTTACTGTTGTAAGAAACATGCCTCCCACCAATCTATGAGTGGGTATTAATACTATCCTAGTTTTACCAATGAGCAAACCGAGGCATGGGGAAGTTATGTAACACAGTTGCTCTTAATTATGGGGCAGAGCCAGGATTAAAAGGCAGGTCATGTGACTCCAGAACCAAGCTCTCAAGACATTGCTAGCTTCTGAGCGTCTAGCCGA
This sequence comes from Myotis lucifugus, assembly GCF_000147115.1. NCBI lineage: Eukaryota > Metazoa > Chordata > Mammalia > Chiroptera > Vespertilionidae > Myotis > Myotis lucifugus. The sequence goes on along the minus strand of NW_005871093.1, from coordinate 3,768,283 downwards.
GGTCCTCACAGGTGAAGGGGCACCAGAGCGTGCTCACATTTGTGGATCTGCTGCTGACTTCACTAAGTAGGGCAGTTTCTCCAGTGTGGATAGATTTTCCTTACAGAAATCAGAGAGTTCACAGAATGTTCTCAAAAGCCCTGGGAGTTGGGGGAAGATATAACAGACACAGCCATTTCTCCAAATGCGGTTATCAGAGATTCCTCCCCCTCCCACCTCCCACTCCCAGAGTTTCCAACCAGGAAAAGTACAGAGAGATCTGGTCACCCACTCTTAACAAAACCCAGCTGTGAGTGTCACCCCACATGAACCCTGCTAACAAGAGCAAAGATAAGCATTCAAGAGGGAATACGGACTTTGCCAGCAAATAATACTTGTGCCTCAACCACACACAGAAGGTGGGGACTGTCAGGAAACAGTGTGATCAAATTCTTTCTCCAGAACCTGTGGGGTCACCACCTTTCTTTGGACCCCAGTGTAATACAAGTAGAATATAGTTAGAAATAAACCTTGTGCTGATTAAGGACAACCCAGTGCTGGTGACCTGCTGGCCTATTAACTGCCCACCTGCTTGGGCCTGGGATGAAAGCTCCCTGATGACAGGTGCTTGGCCCTGCTTATCTTTAATCTTTCTTAGTATCTGACTTAATAGGGGCTTAATAAAGACTTGTCCTTGGCAGGTTGATATTTTTCTCAAGGGACACAGACCATCCATTGCTGCATGCCCTGTTTTTGGCAACTGTAATAACATATGTCTAGATGGAACCATCTGATTGCTCTGTGGGGCCCAGAGCCATGAAACCCAAGTCTCCTCTCCATCCAGTTAGTCCCTATTATTGGACAGTTGCCATGATGGCACCTCAGTCTCCTGAGAACTATTAAAGTCTTAATGTGCTTATGATGCTACATCTGCTGATGACTTTATTCTACATCAGCAGATCTTATGTGAGAGGCAAGAACTCAAAGAGGTCCATGAAACTGTTCTAGCAAACTTTCTCAAACTATGGGTTTTTACCCCCATTATTTCCAATATAACCCAATTTGAGAGATTTATTCAGAGATAAGCACATTTTGGAAAAATTTCTAGGTGATTCTGAGTCATTCTTAGGGAACCCCACCCCACCCTAGGTACACACAAAAACATATACTACCAGGTTGATTATTCTAGAATCATGCCAGTGGTCATTATTAACCAACAAGGAGAGAGTTGACACTTCATTCCTGTAAAGGTCAAAATAGAAATTAAATTTAGGAATCTCAGTTATATCAATTTGTACAAAGTAACCTGAAGAGAAACAGTTGAATTAGCTTGGTCTTAAATTACTTTTGCAAATAAGCTTAGTTGGTAGCCAGTATTCTGAATTCATTCCATTGCTATTTTTAATAGGCTCTGTCACTTTAACCAAATTAAACATTTTTATTAAAAGAGTGCTTATTTTTCAGGAGCACACAAGTTTTCAGAGTTCAGTTAACATACCATATAACTTCCTACACTCTTTCTGAATCCCAGATATTTAAAGTTTTTAAAGATTTTTTTGGGAACTCGAAAATTAAATTGGATGTTTGGCTTTCTGTTACTTTCTGGTGGCAGAGGCTTCTGGATGCCTCCCAATATCCTTTCTCTCCTTCTTCTTTCCTAAGAACCTAAGTTCTCATTGTGTTATCTGAAATGCAGATGTGATCCCTGAAGCTCTAGCTGCCATATCAGAGCATGAGGAAAATGATCACGTATTAGAGATAGCAAGAGGAATCTGGAGCCTCATAACTTGGAGAACCTGACACTCCAGTCCCGGCTCCCATATTTAGACTACCTTTATGTATAAGAAAAATCATTCTAGTTTGCTCAAGCCACTCTAATGTTGGACTCTTGTGTTACCTGCAGCCAGCTCTATTCCTAAATGATGTAGATGATAACTTCAAATGTGCCTTCTAGCTTAGATATTCTAGAATTCCAGTGTGCTCTTCCTCATTTTATCCTTGGCATTCATCAACCATCAAGGAAAATTAAGAGCTAAGAGGTTAAGTTTCTTGGCCAAGATTCCACAAGAATAGAACGTGGGTCTTCTCTCACAGCAGGTCTTCTGTTTACCAGTGCCTCTTGTAATAAGAAGCTTCAAATGTCAACCCACAAACACATCACCACTCATCTTGACACTAAATCCCCTAATGCTTTTGCATTTGGTTTCTTAGAAAAGCACAGCTTTCTGAAAGCTGAATTATCACAGCATATTGTCAAGTAGAATAGCACTCAATGGTATCCCCATCCATCATTCCTTTTCCTTTAAACAGGTGTGCATCGATTGCCCAGTCTAGAGAATTGTGACAATCAATAACTTTTTTTTCAGAGAGATTTTGAGTGAGACTAAAGAAATTAGCTTATTTTGTAGTGGAAATAAACAAGATGTCAATCAAACCCCTTAAACCTAACCTCAAGTGCAGATGCCAATAGGAGAAAAATCTAAGTCACAACTACCAAAGTCACCCTGATAGGAGAAGGTCAGTGCTCACCTGCTGGTTAGGCACAGAGAGTACATTAAGCACAGAATACCCTCTCCTGTGAGACACCTTAGAGGACATCTGTTCCACCTAAGGGTTCTACCTCACCACTACAATATTTTATATCACTTTCTGTGTTCTGATTATCATTGCTGATAACAAATTACCCCAAAACTTAACAGCTTAAAACAATCATTTTATTTTGCTCACAAGTTTGAGGATCAAGAATTTGGGGAAGGCTCAACTAAAAAGTTCTTGCTTGGGATCTCTCAGGCTGTTGCAGTCAGATGCTGGCTGAGGCTGCTGTCATGGAAGGCTCGCTTAGGCTGTAAATTCAAGATGGCACACGCATATGGCTGATGGCTGATGCCAATGGCCACTGGGATCACAGGGGGGGCCATTGACCTAAATGCCTGCACATGGCCTCTCTGGCATGAGGGTCTCAGTGTAGTCAGACTTCTTATGTGACAGATGGCTTTCTTCAGAGAACCAGGCAGAAACTTCTTGGCTTTTTGTGAGCTAGCCTCAGAAGTTTACAGCATCATTGCCACTACATCCTCTTGGTTGAAGTAGTGTCTTGGTTGCATCAACCCATCTAGAGTCAGGGTAAGGGGACTTAGATCCCATTTCTCAATAGGAAGTGTGTCAAAAATTTGCAAACTCCTTTGGACATCTCTTTTCAGAGCAGGAATGGGGGAGACAGCATGAGTGTATTACAAAGTGGAGACATAAGGGAATGGACTTTCAAAAGGTGTCCGTTTCAACTGAATGCTTTGTTTCTCACTTATTCTTCCAAGTTGCCTTTCCTTTACTTTCTCCTTTACCTCAGAGTGTTCTGCTCTGCCGTCTCCAATCCCTCTGATCCCATTTGATTGAGCTTCAGTGACCTGTCATGGTCCCCTGTGCACTACAACCCACATAACTCACCTTCTCTCTGTGTAGCACAGTCCCATTACTCAGCTCCAGGTATGACCCCTCACTCCTTGAGACAGGCTATTATTTTAGCAAAGCCTGTCTCTAATGCATCTTAAAAGGAGAAAGTGGAGTAGATCAAGAACGCAAAGGCAGAAAGAGTAGTAGAAAGTCTTGGTCAAACTGTAAGTGTCCATAGTTCTTTGTCAGGCTGATTACATATAAAAACCAAGGGAGCAGCCAAGAAATTTTATCCTCACTGAGATATCAATGGCTGTAAGGGACAGACAGCATGCAGGTCAAAGACAAGGGCATCCTGTTGTTGTCCCAGGTGGCTACCTGTTAAAATCTTCACTTGAATGACACCCCTTCTAAGGTTAAACGTTGGCTCTGAGTTCCCATCTGAATCAGCTTCCTGCCTCCATTACCATCTGCCAAGTGCTCCATGCTCTAACAAACTGAAATAGGATTCTTTGCCAAATTATAACTATAAACCAGGAAGAAAAATCAGAGAAGCCATGTTCCCAGACAGCCTCAAAATCCCCCTGTGCTGAACAGAACCTTTGAAAAGCCTAAGGCTGGGCCCACATAATGTCAGAACAATTCAACGTGCGTACTCATTTATTCATCCAGCTTGATGGAAGTGTGAGGGCACTGGAAAAGGTTGCAAGCTAAGTTAACAGTTTGTCTTGCTTCAAATGAATGCAATTAAAGGCTCATTATTAAATGTATCACAAAACTTCAAGTCAGGACAAAGTCAGATATATTTTATACTCCAGAGCTCCCCTGAAGAATCAGGATGGGACTTTGCTTGAAATTGCACCCTGGTGTAATTCTTTCCTCTGCTCTGCTCTAATGCTCCTGTTCCCTTACTGAATTCCCCAGGATCTTGTCCCCAATAAATCATGTGCACGCAGTCCCTTGAGTGAGGGTTTGCTTTTGGGGCCCCTAAGGTTGTTAACTAAGTGCTTCTTGCTCCACTTGGCTAGATGCTATGATGACTTCAAAGGAAATGAGAACTGGGGGTGAGGATGAGGGGTCCAGCACGGGAGAAACAAGAAGGCACTGTACAGAGAAGGATAGTCCAGGTACTGGGAGTAGAGGACCAAACTCACAGAGTCTAGGTGGATGATGAATACAAAATGGGTTCAGAAGAAAGAAAATTCTTTCCTAGAGGAGCTAACAAGCAGAGTTTTCATGAAGACGGTGAAATCTGAAAACAGCCTTGAGGAAGCAGAGGATGGCCGGTACTCCAAATTGAATAAAATGAGGTATATTAGGATTTTCCAGAAAAAAAAGAAACAATAGGTTTTGTATATATAAAATGAGGAATTAGATCAAGTGGTTATGGAGGCTGAGAAGTCCCGTGACCTACATCTGTAAGCTGGAGAACCAGGAGAGCCAGTAGTGTAGTTCAAAGACCTGACAGCCAGAGAGCTGATGGCATAGACTCCACCTGATTCCAAGGGCCTGGAACCAGAAGTGCCCAGGGTAAGAAAAGATCGATGTCCAAAGCTCAAGCAGGCCGACAGATAGCAAATTAATCTTTCCTCTGCCTTTTAATTCTATTCAGGCCCTTAATGAATTGCATGACACTCACCCACATTAGGGAGAGCCATGTGCTTTACTCAATCCACTATCCAAATATGAATCTCTTCTGGAAACACCCTCAAAGACACAGCCAGAAATCATGTTTAACCAGAAAGCTGGTCATGCCATGGCCCAGTCAAACTGACATATAAAATAAACCATCAAAGAAGAACAGAAGCAAAGCTAGGACAATAGGAAAGAAAACCACTGATCAATGGCTGATTACTCACAAAGTACTATTCCAATGTATTCTAAGGCTTTGCATTTTAACCTCACTCCAACCCTATGGCATAGATAATAGATAGTATTTTTATTCTCATATTATAGGTGAAAGGAGGCACAAAGTAATTAATAAATTTCCCAAGTCCAACATCTCATAGTAGAGTAAGGAGGTAGAGCCACAAGTGGACACAGGCAGGGTGATGCCACAGGCCAACCTCTTAGCCACCACACCTAACCGACTGTCTGAGCAGAACAGTCTTTCTGGGAAGGGAGCTGTACAGGTAAACATGGTTGGCAATAGACCTCAGGACCAAATTGTGGAGTGCTTATATGTCAAATATAGTTGGAACTTTGATACCTCGTCCATTCAACAAACATTTATTGAAGGCCCATGGTGTGTTGGCTTGCTGACAATATGGATGAACACCAAAAAGACATTGTCCCTATTCCAATGGAGTTTACAATCTTATCCAACTGGCTACTTCCCCAAAGAAGCAATGGAACAAGCTGAAAATGCATTTGCCCCAGGTGTAGATGCAGGAAAACAAGATGGGAAAGAAAATTGGAGTTATTTGGGGATCATACTTAACATGTTGATTTTTTGAGTTAACAAGGTGGGGGGGAAACAGAACCTCTCATCTTCATAAGACCAGTGACAAATCACACTGTGGATTAGTTGGGTTACTGCTGGCTATTGCAGCAGAAAAAAACATTTTTTTCATGGTTTAGTAAAAATAAATTTATTTTTGACAGATGTTCCTGGTTGGCCAGTGGCTTTCCTCCATGCTGTGATTCAGGGAGTCAGGCTCCTTGTACTTTGTGGTTCTTCCAGTTCCTAAGTTCTTGTCATCATTCATATCCAGCCAGCAGAAAAGGAAAGAGAGCATTTGAGAATGTGCATCTGCTTCTTAAGTGAGATTAGTCAGCTCTGTTCACATTTTATTGGGGAGCTAGACTGATCCTATGGCCTCACTCAGACACTCAGGCTGGGCCATGTAGCCCTCGGGGAAGTCACTTCCCCGTAATAACTCTACATCATGGTAGAAATACAAATGCTGGAGGGAAAGTTAATTATCTCTGCCACACCCTCCCTCCTTTACCCCACAAAACTGCCAAAATGTCACATTCAGATGGAATCAACCCAGGAACACTCGCTTCAAGGAAATCTGGAATGTGGGAAGACGCCACATAAGGAAGGACCATGTACAGGATTTGTTTTGTGCACAGGTGCTTGGAGGCAGATTGGAGGAATAGGAGTTTATTAACCTTAATGTTTAATTGTTTTCATGTGACTACTTCAGGGCTACAGTTGACAGAGCATCTTCTTTATAACCTGCCTTCTGACCTACTTCTCTGAGGCCAGGAGCAAAGATAGGCCTAAATTTTGAATTTGGGGGGAAATTCCCCACTCACCTACTCACAAATGCTATTTTTCAGATTCACAACTGTTTGAGAGCATCTGATTTCTAGCTAAATGCTTAGAGCACTGAGATCTAGGAATCCAGAAATGTGCACGGAGGCCCGATTTTAATAGCCAGAACCCTAACAGGAACTGAGGCTGACTGTTGTCCACAATTCAGCCGTTGGAAAACTTTAGACCCCTCCTTCTTCTTGAATATGGGGCCTGCAGATTGTACTAAACAATTCTCTGGGCAAAGAGTATCTTTGAGGTCACCTACTCCAATGCTTTTATTTGATAGATGAAGAAACAAAGGCTCAGAGGAGTTAAGTGACTTTCCTGAGATGCACAGCCAATGAGTGGCAGAACCCAAGGATGAGCAAACAGTAGGATCTTCCTGGCATGGGCTGTGTATTCAGTAAATATTAGTGTCTATCTTCCCCGGATCTGCCCAGACTTCTCTCTGTTCTGCTTTTTATCCAGCCTGGGAACCAATTCTGCAATGCCATGCTGCCATTCTGCAGAATCTAGCAACAGAAGTATAAAGGTTTAGCTCAACTCATACATCACCCTTATTTCAATTTCCCTGGCAAGTGGGTAAACTGGGTCCTGGCAGTGCCAGCTCTATCCCATTCCGGGGTCATTGGAAGACTTGAATCTAAACAAATCATCAGCTAGATTGAGTCTCCTTTCACTAAAGCTCCAAAGCATTTGGTTTGTGCACAGCTAGTCCCATTAAAGATTCAAGCTGATATGAGCAGACATGATCAGGATGGTCATTGTCACAGGACACTCACGTGCCCTGACCATTTTCCAGGTAAACCAAAAATGGGAGAACCACTTATTGGGCTCCTGTTGAACTAACAAGTCACCCAGTGGAACCTCCACAAGATTTCATTATGACCGCATCTGCAGAGCTCACAGAGAGACTGGTGGGGAAGAAAACCCACAGCTGTTTTTCAAGAAATTAATTTCTATCCCTGCAGTGATCAGTCCTGGTTAAGTGAGAGAATCAAATTATCGAAGTTACTTCTGCTGGGAAGGTCGGCTGCTCTGAATCCTGATGAAAAATAACACAATGGTGCTATTTAATTTAAAACCTCCGTCTGCTTCAGTTATAATTCATAATAATTATGCTTCGCATTTATGTAGTATCCAAGGATCGCAAAGAACTTTGATAGCACAAATGATTCATCCATGGGCCCCTACAGAGAAGCAAGGCTGTCCTCTCTTTCTCCGCAGGGACGGTGAAAAGGGAGACTGAACCCAATAACCTGGATTCCCAACTGGCTTTTCAACACAAATCAACACTCCCTCTTCAGTTATTTAGGACTTGGCATCAATGCTAGCCAGGCTAGTATATTACACAAACGGCCATCATTATATCTGGAGCATAAAAGAGATAAGGAGTTATGACTTGCAAATGTAAATCAATGAAGACCATGGGATTTCAGCCATTTTTTTTCTGAGAAAAATGTCTCTATTGCTTCCGGCATCCTGGCCAGCATATGGTAGCCTTCTACAAGAGATTCTTAAGTGTTCATCTCATAGGTTCTTATATGATAGAGAGAGGGGCCCGGGTAAAAGTAACAATAAACACGTGCCCGGCACTTTACAGTTTACAGAGCACGTTTGCATTGCTTTGCATGCTCTGCACTCCTGGTTAAGACTGAAGTTACTATTCACACTCCCTCCAGGGGAAAGGCGTTGCCCAACTGCCCTCACGACAGTACATTCGCCTTCCCAGATAGCAGGATCCAGCAGAAAGGGTTGGCTTCGCTCCCCTCAGTTACTAAGTCACCAAAGGCCATGCCATGAGCCATTTTGACCCTTGAATCAAAGGTCATATGTCTCTCCCTCATTCTGAACCAAGAAAAGAATGAATGGTAATTATTTTCGTGCCTTGTCAAATATCTACTCTGCAGCTGGCGATTTGTCACGGTTTCATAACTTTAACCAATATCCTTACCCCAGACTGACCAAATGTAACACAAAGCAAATAACTGAGGTTTAAACTTGCCCACATCCAGGGCTTAGTAAAGGGTAGAGCCATTCAGAGCTTCCACAATCCATGGCCCACAGACTTTCCCCAGGAAAGTCAGGGCATGATGGACTCCATGTTTGAGAGAAGAGTAGCTAGCAGACACAGGCAGACTGCAGTCCAGCCAGCCATACTCCTGGAACCCTGTTCTTCCCTCCTAGCAGCAGTCCCTGTGTTGTATCCCTTCCCTGTTAGTGACAGACTGCTAAACTGCTGGTATGGCTGCATGAATAGGAGCATGATATCCAGAATAAGGGAGAAGAAGTTACTCTATAGTGCCCATTCTTTGAACATCCAGAAGAAAGGGACTAACCTAGCTAAATATGAACTATTTGACAACAGGGGCCAAGACCAAAAGGAACTTAACAGGAAACTAGGCAGGCCTGTGATGTCGGTCTTCAACTATTCAATGGGATGTCTTAGCTGGAAAAAGCAGCCTCTTTCTTTATTTGCCAAAGGATAAAACTAAATTGGAAATTACAGGCAAGCTGGTTCAAATCCCTGTAAGCAATGTGACCTCTTAGACCAGTTGCTATTAATAGGATAACATTAGCCTCTACCTCCTAGCATTGCTACGATGACTAAATGAGATAATATATGGAAATGCTTAGCTTAGCCAGCGTCTAAACTACTGTAATCTTTTGGCCACTACAAGGCAGCATTCTTAGACCTCAAGAGGGAGAAAGGAACACTGGTGTAAGATGAAATTTCCTCTCAGGACTAATTTCAGAACAGATATTCTGAAAAGCAACAAAAATAACAGCTAGCCTCGCTGTGGGATAATGCATTTGATTTTTTTCCTGCCTGCTCTTTCACTGGGTTATATGAGGAAATAGCCACTGCTCTTTTCAATCAACACTGGCCAGGCATATGTCCTTCCTCTTCCTCCCTATTCCAGCATCGGCCCATATTACTACAAAAAAAAGTGTCTGAGTCTAGCCCTTTAAATAAGTGTGTATTCCCTAAAACATAGAATTATTCGGTCTAAAAAATCATTCACATTGACTGGAATAAAAGCTTTCTGCTCCACTTTTGTCAAAAATGGGCCACTTTGAATGGGAGCAGCCCGTTTGGTGACAGGCCCTCTAAACTGCAGGACCCCAACATGTGGCTCAGGCTTCGGAGCCACACTGTTGAGAATCCAGCCACTTTTCTTGGTCTCACACTCCAGGTCACAGGAACACTGTGTCCTTGTCCCAAAGAAGGGCAATGGAGAAAAACAGCCAACAGGCACTCCACGCACATTAGAAGCTGTTTCCACTGCCCACAGCTGTGCAGCTCCACGGGAAGGACATCACCATGATGGTGTGGGTGACAGTGCTGCAGTAGCAATGCTCAGTGCCCCCTGTGCATGGGAAGGACTCAGGGAGCCTCTAGAATCACAACTCAAACGGGCCAGAGGAGGCCTCCAACCCCATGACAGAGCTGGCTGACACAGTCAGCACAAATAGATGTCAGGACAAACCGGGACATGAACTGAAGGAGAGATGCTGACTGATGGTCAGACTGAGAAAAAGGCACCTGTACTCATACTCCCCATCCCCAGCCACAGAAAACCTCTGGTCTGTCCCCTAAACACACTGGCCCCATCAGATTTGGATCTCTTTGAGGTCAAAGGCATAATTTAATTTTCTCTGTATCTTCAATTTTAAGTATTAAATCTTTGCATGACAATCTAATTACTTTTGTTTTCCCTTTTCCCACCCCAACTAGACTATAAACTCTATATGAAGGCAGGAGCTGTGTCTGGTTGTCTGCTTATGCCCAGAACACAGCTTAACATATGACATTTATTTTCTCAGTGATTGGACAAACAGATGGATGGATAAATGGATGGATGGGTGGATGGATAGATGGATGAATGAATGGATAAATAGAGGGAGGATGGGTAGATGATGAATGGATGGATGGATGGACGGATGAATAGAAGAGGCATTATAAGTAAGGGATCAACAAAAGAGAGAAAAAAGTCACCACTGACACCTGGAATGAAGGGTGGTTGAGGTGTCTCATCAAGGAGGTGCTGGAGGAGGAGAGTCTTTAAGGAAAAGTAGAATTCCAGCAGCCAGAGAAGGTGGAGAAGGGCCCTTCTAGCAGGAGACACCAATGAGGAAAGATACCATGGGAAGAATGTGCAGAGCAGCAAGGATTCCTCAGCAGCTGGAGTATAAGATGCATGAGAGATCATACAGGGCATAAGCTGGGAAAGATGGGCCTCCAGTGCTTGTCACCCAGGGTCCCAAATGTCCTGTTAAGGAAATTGAAATATATCACACACAAATCAATAGGAGCTACCCGAGGGTTTTATGCCTTTGTCTTGTTTTAGCAGCACACATACAGGCATCGTGTTTTGGGGGTTAAGACATTAAATCTTCTCTTACACCACACATGTTAGAAGCACTATAGCTGCAGATAATCCATTAGCAACTGTTGGCACCAGCGATTTACCAAACCTGCTAAACCGCTGGTAGGCAATGAAAACAAAGCACGTAAGATCTGAGGGCTGAGGTGAGAGGATGAGGCCTGGATCCTGGAGTGCTGCCAGCCCATTTAGGAAGAGGCCTCACAAGAGGCTCACCTGGATGGCAGCTTGCCAAGCCCTGGATACAAGCTTCCCCAAACCATAACCAAGAAAGATCACATGTAGAACCCAACCTCGGTCATGCCATTTGGATACAGACAATAAGCCACATGTCTTATTCCAATTGGTTTTGTTTGCTCATTCCTTCGGGGATGTATTGGTGTCTGAAACCTCCCCCTTCCACACCCACATGTGCACCAGCTGTCTGTTCTCATGGCAATGTCACTTAGACTTTGTGTCTACTTCAGAGGACATTTGCTTCTGTTCTGGGTAAGGAGAGATAGCCAAAGCAAAAACACCTTTCTAGAAAGGAGATGCCTAAGCCCAACCTCGCCCACCTCTGGTCCCCTCCCACACACTGGTCCCCTCCCACACACTGGTCCCTTCCCACACACTGGTCCCCTCCCACACACTGCTTGACCCCCTGGCCCTGGCCTCTTGGAGACCACACTATTGCTCCAAGGGAGGAGGGTTAAGGTTGTTTGTTGTTCTATTCAGATAGCAGAGGAGGTAGCAAAGTAAGTTCCAGAGAAGAGCAAAGCAGAGCCCTCTTCGTGCTGGGCAGAGCCCTCTCCTGCTTAGATTTACTTCTTGCCTTTCCTCCCTTCCAGCCTCATCCTTTCTCTCAGTCACAGAAGCTGATCTCTAGCCTCTCCATGCATCATCCAGATACGAGGTGCAAACAGACCGCTTTATCTGCTGCCTCTCACAGCCCAGTCTGCAAAGCCTCCATTACCTCCATGGTACCCACAAAAGAAAATGAACAGGCAGCATTATTGCTGTGATTCTAATTACTGTATGCTAATTGGGCTACCTTCAGGCTTGCGGGATGGTGCCATTTCCTGAGATGAAATGACAGAAGCCCCTGCACTTGCCTTGCTCTACTTACTCTTTCATTGCTCACAAAGCATTCTGTATCAGGCAGCAGCCTGCACAGATACCCAGGCTGGGAGGAACCACAATGATGTCTGCAGGTGGATGGCCTGTTCCACATTCCTTCAGACCTCGGCAGGAGTTCTTGACCTAAGTCCCAATATAGTGGGAATGAAGGGTTCTCAAAGGCCCCTGAGCCCCCAGGGTCTGCAAATCTATAATAATAAAAGAATAATATGCAAATCGAACGAATGGCCCAACAGCAGAATGACCGTCCGGACGAAGTTGGAGCTGGGAGGGCCAAGCCCCTTGCACGATTTCATGCATTGGGCCTCTAGTTTTCTTATAAATACATATATGCATTTATCTAGTGAGTTTCAAGAATAGTTCCTTGGCTTTTTGAAGAAGCTTGATATCTTTTTTAAAAATGTGATAACCACTGGCATAAAGGAAAAAGCATCTATTTATAAAGAGTTTCTTTTATTTCCTACTTATACTTGGGGATAGAAAAAAAGGTGAGGGTGGAAAGGATACAGGTTGAGATTGAAATGAGAAGAGTGAACAATCAAGGGATCGTGCCATTAAAAGCAAGATGCACATGTCCTCTGCATGGCCAGAAAGGGAATGATTTGCAGCCGTTACAAGTTAATTTAGTCCAACTCATCTCTTGCTGGGCTTGTTACCTCTTGGTTTAAGTTCTTAACATTTTTTAAAACATAAACTAAACCTTTCATTTGTTGCCTGGGCTACTGTTAATGCCCTAACTGGTCTACTCATATCCATGCTTCTTATTCATTTCTTTTATTTCTAAAAACAGAGAAAATTGAAAACCCTGTGCCTTGAACAGCCATGTACCTACCACCTGGATTTGACAATGAACCTCATACTACACCTGTTCACCCACATCTCTATCCATCTCTCAGCCTCTCTGTATCCATCCTCCATCTTCACTTTCTTGGTTCAAGAGCCTGTTTCTCTGCTGCCTCCTATTTTATTTCCCACGCAGAATTCACTAATCTTTTGGAAACAAAATCTGATCGTATTTCCCAACCTGTACCTCTCATGTGTCCTCGAATGTGGCCTGGAAGCCTTTGCTGGGTTCAAGTTGGAACACCTCCTGATACAATGATACAGATGATTCAATTCAATGGTGAGTACAAGTTACATAGAAAGGTGTCTCTACTGGCGTGTTGGCCATGTCACATTAAATAGAAGTGTGTAAAATTGGTTTTAATAGTTACATGCACGATACACATAAAAGCCACAGATATCTATCTCTATCTTTTCCATTAAAACTTTCACTGATTAAATTGTTTTGGCATTAACCAGAGTCCCCATGTTGCACTACAGACTAAATATGAAAATTCTTCCATGGCAGCTAGAATTCCAGATGCTTCAGATTTGATGAGGAAAGAAATAACCTCTGCCTTGTCATTATTTTTAATATAAGTTGAGCTCAGCTCATTCATCTTGCCAAAGCAGTGCTGCGCGAGGGAGAAACAAAATGGAGCTCCAACATCGTTATCAAATTTAGACCAGAACAGGCATCTGCTCCAGAGGTTTCGATATGAGGGTCAGGGACTCATGTCTTACAGACAGCGCTTCCTTTGTCAGTCCCCGCAGACGTTCAGAATGCGATGTGATACAAGTTTTGATTGGAGATATATTAATAGATAAGAGCATCTTGCAGGACCGTGTTGGCAAATCATTTTATTATTGTTATTACTGAGAGAACATGGAGGGAAAATAGGTCCCTGCAACAGCTGAATCTGTGCATTGCTGCAAATTAAGCCCCGCCTCTGTCCCTAAAGTTCTCTGTTTATTGACAGCGTGTGTGTCCAATCCGATGGGGCTCCCATCCATACCTCAGGTGTACCCAGAGGAGAGGTAGATTGTGCCCAGTCGCCATGGAGAAGGTAGATGGCAGATGAATTTGACTTGAATGTCCAGGGATTCATTCTACCAATGGCTCTGTGGGGTCGGTCATACTCCTGAGGCACCCACCAATCCACAGTCCATAGAGGTACCGTGTGATAGACATATTCCTGCTTCCACATGCTCTGGACAAAATGAAAACCTTAGGAAGCCTGGGGCAGTTGACACCCTAGAGGCATCCACTCTTCCTTTAAATTATTTTTAAAAATTTTCAGTTACAGTTGGCATTTGACATATTTTAGTTACAGGTGTACAGCATAGTGGTTAAATATTTATTTAACTTATGAAGTGATCCTACCGGTAAGTCACCTGGCACCAGACATTGCTATTACAATATTATTGACTATATTCTGTAAGCTGCATTTTACATCCCCATGATTATTTGTAATTGCCAATTTGTACTTCTCAATCCCTTTGCCTTTTTCACCCAGGCCCCAAACCCCTTACCATCTGGCAACCATCCATCTGCTCTCTGTATCTATGAGTTTGTTTCTGTTTTGTTGCTTGTTTTGTTTTTTTAGATTCCACATGTAAGTGAAATCTTATGATATTTGTCATTCTCTGTCTGATTTATTTCACTTAACATAATATCCTCTAGGTCTATCCATGTTGTTGCAAATAGTAAGATTTCATTCTTTTTATGGCCATGTACTATTCCATTGTATGTATGCACCAAATCTTGTTTTTCCATTTGACTATCAATGGATATTTTATGCACACTTGTGTTGCACTATTATTTATGCTAGCCAAGATATGAAAGCACTCTTCCTTTCTTGTTGCTAGAACTCTTAACTTTAAATGGGGTGGCATGGCAGCGCCAATGGTGAATTGTGATTAGTCTAGGACAAGAAAGACTATCCTATATTTGGGGGTGGGGGGGTGAGCAGCTATATGATTCCGAAGAGTGGTCCTTACACAGGCCATTGAAACATAGAAGAATGTTAGGTGAGACTCCCAGAACAGATTATCTTCTTTGAGGAAAGGAGACCCTTTGCTTTTCCACCTGTCCCTTCATCCTGCATTGAGCAGATTGAGTGAGTGCCTAACACTTGGAGCTGCAGCACCCTTCTTAAGCTCATAAAGGGACTATCTTGAGAATGAAAAGTGATCATGCGTCCTTGTTGATGTGGTGGAGCACCTACACCCATCCTGAAACTGTGCACCATTCTTGTTCTGTGAGGAAGTTAAATACCTTTACAGCTGAGTCTACTGCTGGCAAGGTTTTCTGTTACTTGCAGCCCAAAGCATTTCTAATTGATGAGGATAGTTTCGCTTTAATACATGGTACTGTAGGTGCATTGCTAGCATTTTGCACTTGTCTTCTAGTGTGTACCTGTGTCTGGCTCTCCTGTACTGTCCTGCTGCCTTGGAGTTAGGCGGGGTCATGTGACTATATTGCTCAGTGAGTGTGTGCGAAATGGGCATGTGTCACTTCTGAGTCAAGCATTTAATTGCAAGCATGTGATCCTCCAGTGTTCTTTTTCCTGAAAGTGACAACCAAGGGAGCCCCGTGTTCTAGCCCCGACCTATATCCCCAAGAGTGTGGAGCAGAACCTTTCAATCTATGTGGAACATGTAACATGAATTAGAAATCAAATTTTGTTGTATAAAGTCACTAAGATTTGAGGATGGTTTGCTAATCTAGCTATGCCAAACAATGCATATTGTTGTCACTTTTTCTTCTAAATAACCAATCTGATGTGATTTACATGGGATTTTTCTGTAAGTGGATCAGGCTGTGGCAGACACACTAATGCATTGTTTGTAGTTATAATCCCTTTCTTTATTGCCAATAGAACTGAGGTTCTCTTAGGATAATGATCTTTCCGAACCCAGGAGATGTTCAACCCAGAGGTATCCACCCCCACAGTACGGCTATCTCATTCCTTTATGATAGACTCGCACTTCCCCAAACCCTTGTAAGTCTTTCATCTAGTCAGACATAATGGAAAATCTGCACCTTAGGGGTGCATGTTAGTTTGCTAAGACTGCTACAGCCAAGTCCCACAGACTTAAAGCTGAAACAACAGAGTCCAAAATTGAGGTGTCAGCACAGTTGATTCCCTCAGAGGGCTCCCTTCTTGGCTTGTAGATGCTGTCTTCCCCTTCGTTTCTTCAAATTATCTTCTCTCTGTTCATGTCTGTCTCTGTGTCCAAATTTCTCCTTGTGTAAGGAGGCCAGTCATATTGGATTAGGGTCCACCCTAATGACCTCTTTTTTAACTTAACTACTTTGGTAATGACCCTATCTCCAAGCAAGGTCACACTCTGAGTTACTGGGGGTTAAGATTACAACATTTTTATTTTTGCAGGACTCAATTTAACCCATAACATTTGGCATAGCTAGAGCAACATAGTTTTGTTGTTGTTGTTGTTTTCCTTGTATTACTCATCCTCTTTCTTTAGGCCTGGGATGCTGGTGCAAAATATGAGTATGAAACTAAAGCAGCTACCTTGCCACCATGAGGGAGGAGACCAAAATCATAGAGATGCCCAGAGAGTAACTTACAACACTCTGAAACTGCCAACCCTTAAACTTCTTGTTCAGTAAACAATAATTGTTCTTGTAATTTAACCCACTGTTAGATGAAGCTTCTATAGACTTCAGCTGTGTATATACTCATCTAAAGACCAAAATTCCTAAAGCAGACTCTCAGCTCTGCCTCCAGCTTTATAAATAATAATAGATAAGTCATTAAATACCACAGGATACAGGTTACAGTTTCAACATTTGGTAAACAAAACTGATACTACTAACCCTTAATAGACTTAAGAATGTAGATAAAGAATCAAATGAAATAATGTTTCTTGAAAAATTGAAAACCCAATAAAAAGTTACTTATTCATTAAGCATACAATTAAATATCAAGTATTTCCTATTGATCAACACCGTGCTAGCTCTGGAACTTGTGTTCAAAAATAGATGTGTTGCCTCTTCTCTTAGAGTTTCTAGTCCAGTTGGGGGATTAATCAAATAAGGACACAAGTAACTGCCAAACTGGAAAGTGAAAAATCCAATTATTTAGACACATAAGGGGCTGATGGGCACTTGGGCTGCTTCCAAATCTTGGCTATTATGAATAATGCTACAATGAACATAGGTGTGCATATATATTTTTAAATTAATGTTTCTTTGGATATATTCCCAGAAGTAGGATTACTGGATCATAAGGCAGTTTCAGTTTTAATTTTTTTGAGGAAACTCCATACTGCTTTCCACAGTGGCTAAACCAGTCTGCATTCCCATCAACAGAGAACAAGGGTTGGTTCCCTTTTCTCCACATCCTCACTAATACTTGCTTGCTGATTTATTGATAGTAGCCATTCTGGCAGGTATGAGATGATATCTCCTTGTCGTTTTAATTTGCATCTCTCTGATTATTAGTGACGTCGAGCATTGTTTCATATGCCTATTGGCCATTTGTATGTCCTCTTTGGAGACAGCATGGATGGCCCGGAGAGCATTATGCTAAGTGAAATAAGCCAGTCAGAGAAAGACAAGTACCATATGATTTTACTTTTATGTAAAATCTAATGAACAAAATAAACTAACAAACAAAATGGAGACAAGCTCATGGATACAGAGAACAGACTGACAGAGGTGAGGGAGTTCTGGGCTGGGTGAAAAGGATGAAGAAATTAAGCAAAGGGAAAAAAAGAAAGACTCATGGTCACAAACAACAATATGGTGATTGCCAGAGGGAGGTGGGTGTGGAGAAGTAGAAGAAGATAAAGGGGGGACAAATGGTGAGGGAAGGAGACTTAACTTGGGATGGTAAACACACAATACAATATACAGATGATGTATTGTAGAATTGTATACCTGAAACCTGTATAATTTTATTAATCAATATCACCACAATAAATTCAATTAAAAATACTTATAAAATAAATAAATGTATAAGGAGCTAATGAAGTGCATTCATTGTAGTCTATGGCTTTTAAATGTTTCTTTTAAAATATATATATATATTTTATTGACTTTTTACAGAGAGGGAGAGAGAGAGGGATAGAGAGTTAGAAATATTGATGAGAGAGAAACATCAATCAGTTGCTTTCTGCACACCTCCTACTGGAGATGTGGCCGCAACCAAGGTACATGCCCTTGACCGGAATCCAACCTGGGACCTTTCAGTCAGCAGGCCGATGCTCTATCCACTAAGCCAAACCAGTTAGAGCTAGTCTATAGCTTTTATATAGAACTAGAGGCCTGGTGCACAAAATTCATGCAAAAGTAGGCCTTCCTTCTCCTGGCTGCCAGCACCTGCTTCCCTCTGGCACCTGGGACCCCGGCTTCCCTCACAGCCCCGGCTTGGTCCAGAAGGACATCCGGCCTAATTAACATATTACACTTTTATTATTATAGATTCCATCAACATGATAGTGAAGCATCAGTCTCTCAGGCTCCTTCTTTTAAAGAAGAAAAAGTATTTTCATTTTAATTAACTGTTTATATAACTTATCAGCAAAATATACATATTTGATAGGTAGAGGGGACGCTATTAATAATTATTCCCAGGAAAAAGACATAAAGCAAAGATGCCTCCCAGAAAACAGGACATTGGGACACGCTGGCTATGATGGTGATTTGTACAGTCTAAAAATTAGGCTATTAGCCTCCTGAAGGTACAGAGTCAGGAGTCAACATTTTAACTCCACAGAACATCATACATCATTGGGGGAGGTGGGCAGATAAGAAAAACTGGGAAGTAATTTATTTTTTATGTGGCTGAGATTTAGAATTACACATTAAAAATAATCTGTTTTTATTTTTCCCATAACTTCAGTATTTAGACAAAAACCTACATTTCTACTATCCTAAAGTTTGTTGCAAGAAAAAGAAATGACTGACATGGCCTTAGTTTGGTGTGCAATAACAGGGCACCATGGGACACATTGATTTGTGCTGTGCTAAGCTGGGAGGAAACCTCCATCCCCTCTGTGGCTTCTGAAAGAAATGTAAAGGCAGCTCTAGTATATGAAGTGAGGCTAAAAACTTTAATCAATCATTTTTCTTCACAAAAAACAAAAAGGGATGAAAATGATCAGAAATTGATTCTGAATACGTAATGCCCATTACCAGCTGTTAGAAATACTTTGCAAGCAATATTTTGAAAGTTTCCAGTGAATTAGTCCAGATTGTGAGGGGAATTTTTTAAATATGTTTCATCATATTCTCTATTTGTTTCTAAAACTTAGACCTGTCGGGGATGTCTGAGAAGATGGTGTGTGAAGAAACATGGCCTAGCAGCTCTTTTTGTGCAAATGGGTTTGGGGTGTTTGATAAAATAGTCACTCTAAAATGGGCAAATACCTCAAGGAGAGAAACAGCAGGAAATGGGTTTTGCTTCCCTCTGGTCATGGCTTCCTTGTTCCTTTTCAAACAGCTTTTGGGGATTTTGCTTGATTGCTTGCTTTTGGTATTTTGTCATCTGTTACAGTTATTCATGGTCTGAGGCAGGCTACTCCTTGACAACAGATGTGAAGGTTGAGCTGGGCCACATGCTAGCATTAGATGTTCCAATGAGATGAACTAGCAGACAGCAACTCCTCAAGAAAAGGAATGTGTCGCCCAAACGTAACCCCAAGTTTCTCTTGAAATAAAAAGATTCTTTATGTTTAGCTCTAAATCCCCAGGGCCTAGACAGCCGTGGGCAAACTACTGCCCGCGGGCCGGATCCAGCCCGTTTGAAACGAATAAAACTAAAAAAAAAAAAAAAAAAAAAAAAAAGACCGTACCCTTTTATGTAATGATGTTTACTTTGAATTTATATTAGTTCACACAAACACTCCATCCATGCTTTTGTTCCGGCCCTCCGGTCCAGTTTAAGAACCCATTGTGGCCCTCGAGTCAAAAAGTTTGCCCACCCCTGGATCTTGCAGGCTCTGCATGTGTTTGCTAACTGTATGAATAAAGGAAAGAATAATGGCAGCCTGGCATGACACACCAAGAAGCCGTGTGTGTCCTACTGCCATTAAGTCTTTCCAATCTGGAAGACACCAGGAGTCAACTGTAGGCTACCATTTGGGCAGGAAGCGCCTGCCACCAGGAATGACAGATTTCATGAGGGTGACTGGACAAGAGAGCAGAACGTTGTCTAACACCCTGACTTCCACATCCGAGTTCCTTTAATTCACCGCATCAGAATCAAGTAGCCCCTTTCCAACAAAGTGTTGCTACCATGAGTCTACAATTCAGTTTTGGAAGAAAGAAGCCAAACGTTCTTTTATTCTGGAGCAAAGAGTGAAACGCTAGAAACAACCTAAATATTTTTCAACAGAGGACTAGCCCTGCAATTAAGGAATAACCATGCAATAAATCACTATTCACTTACTTTAAATAATGAGGAAGAACATTTAATAACATGAAAAAGCACCCGTGACATACCAGCAAGTGAAATAAACCGACTACAAATAAATATAGAATGACTGCATTTACATTTTCTTTAAAAAGACAATATATGCCTAGATAAGGGTTCTGAACATGTAGGTAGCAAAACATTAGTATGCTTATCATTAGATCATGAAATTATAGCTAATAAAACTTGTCTTCTTCAGCTTGTTTACAATGTATTGGAGTTTCATAAAAAATATTTCTACTTGTGCATAGTATATTTAGAAGTTATTTCTTAAAAAGTGCCTCTCTGTGCTTGTTCCCCAGGAAGGAAGAAAAATGCCCATTTTTGCAGCTTTTGGAGAGCAGAGTCCTCTGCCTGTTTGGGGGACCAGAATGGGGAAGCTAGCGTGGCCTAGAGATGACGGTTTTATGAGGGCTGCTGGTAGCCTGGCTGGTGATCGGTGTTGACACCCTTTGCCACCCACATTTCACTGTAAAGAAAAGGAATTATAAGAAACAAGTAATATCAAGCATTGGAGTGGTTGTAGAGAAAAAGCAACCCTCATTCACTGCTGGTGGGAATGTATACTGGTACAGACACTACGGAAAATGTAAACTGGTACACCCACAATTTAATGGAGGTTCCTCAAAAAATTAAGAATAGAGTTACCATATGACCCATAAACCATTCTCTAGGTATCTGCAGGAAAAATCTGAAAACGTATATTTGTGAAGATATATGTGCCCCTATGTTCATTGCAGCACTGTTAATGGTGGCCAAGACAAGGAAACAACTGAAGTGTCCTTCTATGGGATGACTGGGTAAAGAAGATGTGGTACATATACACAAACAAGGGAATACGTACTACTCAGACGTAAGAAAAGGTGAAATACAGTGGGGCCTTGACTTACGAGTGTCCCGACTAACGAGTTTTTCGAGATACAAGCCGTCTCTCAGCCAATTTTTTGCTTTGAGTTGCGAGCTAAAATTCGGGTTACGAGCCAGCTTCAGATACCCCACCGCTAGTTGGCGCAGCAAATGTCACAGTGAACGCCATAACATCAGCCCAGCATCACGTGTCTCACTCGTTCATTTTTTGATTTGACATACGAGTAATTTGAGTTACGAGCTCTGTCACGGAACGAATTAAACTCATAAGTCAAGGCCCCACTGTATTGCCATTTGCAACAACGTCGCTGGATCTTGAGACTATCATGCTAAGCGAAATCAGACAGAAAGTCAAGAACCATATGATTTCACCCATATGTGGGATATAAAACTGAAAGCAACACATGAACAAATAAGAAAAACAAACAAACAAAAACTTATAGACCAGAGACAGCAGTATGGTGGTTACCAGGAGGGAAGGGGTGTGTGGTGGGTAGCAAAGGTTAAAAGGGTAAGTTAAACATATAGTGACAGGAGATTTGAATGTGCGTGGTAAGCACACAATGCAATATACAGATGCTGTATTATAGAATTATTCATGGGGAACCTATATAATATTATTGAGCAATATCACCCCAATAAACTTAATTCAAATTTTTTTAAAAAAAGAAAGGAATGAGGGTTGGAACCCTAGACCAAGCAGCCTGCCCTGCTAAGCCCAGTGCAGGCGGCAGGAACAGGACTCTGTGCCGTGGGTAGAACAGGAGAAAGCAGCCTCTCTTTGTATGCCTCCAGCTGCTAATCACCTGCAGCACCATTAGCAATTCCCTGGTCCAGCCCCGTGCTGGCAGCAGGGCCCAGCTTGTGGACAGCTGCACTTTGCTCCCTGTCACAATTGCTTAATGGGCTGCCCTGTGGACATGGCTTTCCGGACTTCTCTGCAGACACAATGCGTTATTATGGTAACCACGGGGACACGTGGCCTTGCATCAATTATTTCACTCCACACAGGCTTCCTTCGGAGGGGATCTGCTGTACAGTCACAGAGGAATAGCCCTTTGAGAGATGATGGGGCAGTTTTAAAAGATCCCTAGTAAAGAGCCTGGAGTGCCCCATCTCTTGCTGACATTCACCTCCTCTAGCCAGACGCCCACCACCACCACCACCAAAGATCCTCCTTCACCAAGTCGAGCAGCCAGCCATTAGAGCCAGCGGAGCTGGCTGAATTCTGATTCTGTTTCTCACTAGCTGTGTGATCTTGGGGAAGTCAAATAACTTCTCTGAGTTTCATCTTTGTCATACAATGTTGATAGTAATAACTAATATTTACAGCTAATATTAACATTATTAATTTGCTTAATCCTCACACCAGCCCTGTGAGGTAGCTGACATACAGTTTGTCCAACACATTCGTGATGAGGGAGCTAAAGTGCCGAAGGTTATGGCATTTCCCCAGCCCGTGCCTATTCACTGCGAGACCATGAGCTCCAAACTGGGTAGTCTTATGCCAATGCCTGCTCTTAACACGACACTCTACTATCTTCCTTAATAGAAATGACACTTACCTCAGACCATTGTTGTGAAGATTCAATTGATAATATTTGAGGAATTACCTGAAAAGGGCCTTTATAAAAAAATAATTGCTCAATAAATGCTTATTATTGTTTTTGTTAGTTATTTCAACTGTACTCATCTATGCAACAGGGCATAAAGATTCTAGAACCATCCCAGAAACAACATCTCAAGTTGTCAAGACGAGGAATTGCCCTCTGCCCCGGGACGGCTTGTCATAGCACTGCCTTTTTGACTAGCAGTTCTTAACCTGTCATATGAAGCCTTGCCAAGCAATGTTTTTATTATGTAGTGGTTGTGGTAGAGAAAAGAAATAAAGCAGATTTTAAAAATTATTTTTGTGGCTTGCAAATAAGGAACCATGACAGCTCAAATCTCCCAAGGATGTTCCCACGAGCTGGCATTAGTCTTTGTTGGCTTTTTGCCAAGTGAGCTTTATGATGGAGCCACAAGCATCCCTCCTTACCAGTCATCACCAGTCACAGGGCTGTGGCACAGCAGAAATGGGGGGGGCCAGAAATGCAGTGAAGGGTCCCTGGCAGATGAACCCAGCGGGAAGAAGCACACCCAACATCGTGAATGGTGGAGTAGAATGGGTCACTTGGGGAAATGCCCATTGTTTTAGGTTGGTGCTCACTGCCAGTAGGTCACAGGTTATTCTAAGCTGAAGCATCAACAGAAATAAGCACGTCATATTTAAGTACACATGGGAATTGAGGGAGCTAATGCTTTGTAATTGTGACAAAACCCTATGTTTTAACTAAACATTTCCTCATCCCTCTGGTGGTACACATCCCAGTGGTTAAGAGCTGCTGCCTTTGGCTGTGCTTGTAGATGGTGGCTAGTCTAGGTGATCAAAGTCACACGCCAGCCAGTTAGAATCATTTGTGCTTCCATCCAGTGGACCTTGCGGTAGGCTTCCTTTGAAATAGTATATTGCTCTTCAATGCATGTCGGGTGTGTGAGTGTGTGTGTGTGTGTGTGTGTGTGTGTGTGTGTGTTGTCCTTCATTCAGTGAAGGCTCTTAGGGGAGGAGATCTATTATTTCTCTTACATCCCTTCCCTCTCCCACAGTGATGACTCATTAACAGCAACGACAAAAGGAAAACCCAGCTCCTTTCATAAGAGCTAGGGCAACTCCAGAAGTGCCCGCTGTTCAGAATTACTCCACATCTGGGCATACTGGTTGATTACCTGGAGCAGCTAGAAGTCCTCCAAAGACAAAAACAGGGAGAGATACATATTCCAAAACCCAGCAGAAAATATGCAGCATTCAAAACAGACTGATGATAAAGCCCATCCCTTGCTGCTTACCATGTGACAGGGTCCATGGTAAAGTCTTATGCTGTCGTATTAGACTTTGCAATAATCTGTACAAGAGAGTTATCACCCCATTTTACAGATGAGTAAACTGAGACCCAGAGAGCTGAAGTAACGTGGACTCCCACAGAGCTAAAAGTGCAGTGTTGGAATTCAAGTTCTCCGAACAGTGATCGGTGTGTTGCATACAGAGTAAATTCTTGTTTAATGACTGTGCCGCTTCAAGTTCCTGCCTGTTCCATGAAACCATGCGACCTCTAGCTGACCTTCACCCTGCACCATGCTGCCTCATTCCAGGACTAGGGCAGGCTCAAAACAGAAGATAAAGCAAGAGTCTGGGAAGCAGGAAAATGCAAGATGTTAAAAGGCTAAATGCAAAGCAGGCAGCGACTAGGGTCAGACTTTCTGTCCTAAGCGATGTTGGCATGGCCAAGCAAATGCTGTTGTTGGCACCGTCCACAGGCTGAGGGTGAGCACACAGAAGTACAGATGCAGACTCGGGAAGGATCGCTCTGTCCTGTTGATTACATTCCAATGTTCTCTATGTTCTCCTACTGCTTGTCTCGTACTGACTTCTGGGACAGCACCGAGAAGGGTAAGGTCTAATAAATTAAAATGGTAAAGATCAATTGGAAGCTAACTCAAAGCCAATACTTTTAAATAGTTACATTAGTTGCATTATGCAGTGGCATTAATCAGGATCCTTTCGGTGACAGCTAACAGGTGACCAAATGAGTCCCATGGCCCGTTTCTGTATGCCGCCCTGCTCAAAGAGACACAGTTCAGTAGCCAAAGATATTCATTAGATTTCAACCTCTACATGCTTCTCTTAAGGAAACTGGAAGAATTCATAAGGCATAACTCTCTGTAAAACTTAAAAAACTCATTTCCAATTCCTTCATACCTTTCAACTGCTCAAGCACTTCACCCAGGGAAAACAAATCAAAAGCAAATAGCTTTTTCAAAGCCCAGAGAGAATAACATTTCTGCTTGGCCCTCACCACTTGGCTACTATCTACTCCACCCACCTTCTTTTTCCCTGCCCTCAGACACTCCCTTGGCACCAGAAGTCCCCTGGGTGACGTCCACTCCCATGTACCACCCACACCAGGTTAGGATCCAGAGAGGGAGCTGTCTCCAGGAGATCCGGAGTCTGAGGATGCCCCTTAACTCTCCAGTGAAAGAGGCGGGCCCACGCTCCACAGTGTTGCCCTTCTCTCTACTATTGTGTGTGTGTGTGTGTGTGTGTGTGTGTGTGTGTGTGTGTGTGTGTGTCTGTGTGTGAATGTTACTTCTCAAGGCAATTTTCCAAGCGAATAAAATGTGCCATCTTGTTAATGATGGAAACCAGTTCAAACTGGCTTAAGCAGAAGGGAAAGATTGCATTGACTTATTTACCAAAACTACAGACAGGCCAGGGTGATTGATGCTGGCCTAGAGTAGGCCAGTTCCAAGATCCAAAGAGCATCAGAAATCAATCAATAGCTGTCTCTTTCTGTCCCTCTCTGTCTCTGTCTCTCTCTGTATCTCTCTCTCTATCTCTATCTCTCTCCTCTCCCATCTCTCCCTACTATATAAAATGCAAATGGCTCCAGTCACTCTGTGCTCTGGAGATAGGGGCTCACGTCCCAAGGTATTTTCTTTCCACAGGGAAGGGTTTAGAATGTCCTGGTTTGGATCATTTGCTCACTGCTCAGACTAATGACTATGACCGTGGCAATAAAATATTATGATTGACCCAGCTGGGTTACATACTCACCCCTGTCATTCAAGAGAGAGGGCGAGTGATTAGCACCCCCACCCACACTAAAATGCAGGTGTACCACCAGATGAATGGTGAAGCTATTACTTTTCAATCCTGGGCTCATTTACTAGGCTCAGTTTAATTTCCTACTAGGGAAAGGATCTGAAAATCTCACTTAGATCCAACAATTTCTTTACTCAAAAATGTTTATGGACTATTAAGAAATTAATCTTCCTTGCTGGAAATCAAGCCACCCCCTACAATCTGAATCAACCCTCCCACCTTCCTGCTTGAACCATGCATTCCAAATAAACTGGTTGATATTCCTTCCCATAAATACTCTTTATACCTCCCCATCTCTGAGCTTCTATTGCGTGGTTTCCTCTGCCTAGAATAACATCCTTCATTCTCTAACATATTCATCTCCGACTTGTCAGTGCCTTCCTTCCCTAACCGGCAGGATGGGCAGCAGGTTACCTGAGCCCCTTGTAGATGACAGCAGGTCACCTCTTGCAGAGAGCAGTCCTACCTCCAGCCCTACTTGCTCCCTAGTTCCCATTCCTCTCTTCCACCCTCTGCTGAACTTCCAACGTGCCTGACAGCTTAGCCACCTCAAGATAAGAGGATCTGTCTTTCAAAGCTGGTCCTCGCCACACTGGCCAATAACCTGTCTCTCTCCTGAAGTCCCAAAGCACCACTTTATGCCACATGCTGATGTGTTGATTAAAAACGAGATGATGCATTTAAAGCATCCACACAGGACCTCTTTCATTTTCAGTAATCATAAATAATAGTCACCATTGTTGTAATTGTAACAGATCTCAATTCCCCTGCTAGGCTGAACAAATATTTGTTGAATGAACAAATGGTTGGATGACTAGATAGGAACAGTAATGAAAATAGTGAATATGTGGTTCTCATATTTGAAATCTTGAGATGGATATGTGTACTTTCTATTTATAAGTTTAGACATATTTTTAAATGAAAATCTTCAAACCTTTGAAAGACTCAGGTAGCAATGCTAGAGGCTTTACCAATTCCTCAATTTGCCAATGTCATGATTTGCCAATTTATCAATGGCATACTATTTGTACCATAAAAAATGGTAACATTTTTTCAGGACCATTTTTTCACAAAAACATTTCACAAAATGTCTCAGGTGTCTAACAAACAAAATAGAAATGAACTTATAGATACAGAAACAATAGACTGGTGTTTTCCAGAGGGGCAGGAGGTTGGGAGACTGGTGAAAAGGGGGACAAGATTAAAAAGGACAAAATGCTAGTCACAAAATAGTCCCTGTGATGTAAAGTACAGCATAGGGAATATAGTCAATAACATTGTAATAACTGTGCAGTGCTAAGTGCATACTTGAAATATGGGGGGGGGGGGGGAGGATCACTTTGTAAAAGTATATGATTGTCTAACCACTTTGTTGTGCACCTGAAACTAATACAAAATAATATTGAATGTAAACTGTAATTGAAAAATAAAATTTTTAAAAATGTTTAAAAAATGTTTCATGACAGTTACCAGTACAAGGTAAAGGGAGGCGAGAACAGCAAAGCCACAGGGAAGTGGTGGTGCTGGTGCTGGTGCTGCTGGTGCTCGCAGGTGCCACTGATGCTGGTGCGCTGGTGCTGGTGCTGGT
>NW_005871093.1:3728008-3740378 GCF_000147115.1 Myotis lucifugus | reverse complement strand
CCGGGACCCGGGACTTTCCCTCGGCAAGCCCCAGCTTCCTTCGGTTAAGGTATAATTATCAATACTAAGGCTTTTATTATTATCATATATCCTTATATTATATTATATATATATGTTATATATATTCCTAGAGGCCCTGTTGCCACAAAAGAGGATTTCGTGCAATAGGCCTTCCTTTTCCCCTGGGCTGCCTGGCACCAGTTTTGCCTCCTGCACATGGGGCCCAGGCCTTCGCTCTGGCCGAGTTCTGGCCGGAGCCGGCCCCGGAAATGTCAGGCCTCACTGCTCCGCCGGCCCCGGGGCTGTGAGGCCTCGCTGCTCCACCAGCCCCGGGGCCGTGAGGCCTCACTGCTCCACCAGACCCAGGGCTGTGAGGCCTTGCTGGCCCTGGGCCATCAGGCTTCGCTCCACCGCTTGGAGCCTACATATGCAAATTAACCGCCATCTTTGTTGGCGGTTAATTTGCACATCATGCTGATTAGCCAATGGGAGGTGTAGCAAAGGTACGGTCAATTACCATGTTTGTCTATTATTAGATAGGATGATATAAGCAATGAATTGTTTTATTATTAGTATATATATGCTATTTTGTGACTAGCATTTTGTCCTTTTTAGTATATATATATATATACTAATAATAGAGGAATATGCAAATTGTCCAGGACGCCATCACAGTAACAGTAACGACCAAACAGCAGGCTGTGTGGGGTGACCAGGCTGGCAGGCAGGTGAGCAGTTAGGAGCCTGCAGTCCCTGATTGTAAGAGGGATGTCCAACTACCGGTTTAGGCTCGATCCCTGGGATGGTGCCTAAACTGGCTTTCGGACATCCCCCAAGGGGTCCCGGATTGGAGAGGTTGCAGGCTGGGCTGAGGGGACACCCCCCCCCCATGCACAAATTTTGTGCACCGGACCTCTAATATATATATTCCCAAAAAATATATATTCACTTTAATAATTGATGGCTCAATTAATGTTTCTTTATTTTCAGATTTAACCCATTGGAATTAATAATTATTCAAAGTGTGTATACATTTTGGGGACACCCTGTATATATGATTTAAATGGGATTTCTAACATGTTGGAATTTATTTAAAAACCTTCCATTTACTTGGGTTAAAGATGTGATCACCATTTACTTGCATTCATAAATTCACCCAAGAACAGATGAAAAGGTAATGAAGCATTGTTGAGTAGCATGAAATATTTATTCAAGCGTCTGTATTTCCACATCTGAGTAGATGAGAATGAATTTCCGGCCCCCTCGGATCGTGAGCAGCAGCCTTTAGTTAAGAGTGTTGGAACAGGCTAGTTTTGATGAGATGTGATGCATTAAGCACAGACGACCAGCCAGGGAATTTGCTAAGCTAGGATGAATTGATGCAAACTGCCAGCGCTAACTTTTTACAAACTCCTTCCCTGATAACAGGGGAGAGTAGACACCAACTTAAAATTTTTGGCAGTAAATTTAGCTTTAACGTATGAATCACTTTTTTTTCTAAACATAGAAATGGGGTAGGGGAAACAACCCAAAATAATTCCAGAGCCTCTCTTAACAGGAAACGCATAGACAGTAGTTGGCTAGCGCATCGGCGTGCCCGGCCTCTGTGTGGCATGTGAGAGCCAGGATCTTTGCCCCCCTGCAGAATTGTCATGCCCACCTACAGCTGTCATGCTGGCTGTAATCAATGGCAGTCACTCCGTCCCCATCCACAAACACTCCAAGTGAGTCAGGGTAACGATATCCCTTATTATATATGGAAGTGAAATGATGATGGAACCAGATAAGCAAGAACACCCCTCATTATTCATAGCCTCCTGGGAGAAAAACTGGCTCCCCCGCAACCATCTCATTTTCCGCATTCAAGTCATTTTAATTTGAAACTCAAGCCATAAACACAGCAGATCGGAAAAAACAGCTGCATGTATTGGGAAGGCCATTTGTTGTTGGATTTTTAGTTATTACCAGACAAGGAGAGAAGGCTTGTGGGTTAAAGGTTAGGCTCCGGCTCTGAGGTGCCATCTCCTGTATATCTCTTCATCTCTTTGAGCCTTCATGTCCTTATCTGTGCAATGGAGATAAAAAAAACCCACATGACAGACTGCATAAATATTAACATTCATAATTATATGAAAGCATTTCTCAGAATCTGACGCAAAGGTGGTGGTCGATAAATACCAGGTTATAATCCTACTGAAGTTATCATTTCTGAACTATTTGACATGAAACTCATTCTAGGTTACAACTAATATACTATATGGCACCAAATTCTAGCTAGAAAGCGAAAAATTCTGACACATGGGTGATTTGGCACCTTACAGATGGAAAACAGCAGTCGACACCCACCTACTTAGTTGGTGGGACTCAAGGCAGCTTTAGTCATGCTGGCTGCCACCACTGGTGAGGAAAAAGCATTGCTCCTACTGAGTTCATTCTTACCAACGCTCTGAGGCAGTGGCATTTACTCTCTGATGGAAATTCAGATGAAGAGCCTTGTTTCTGTGAGCACAGGGACCTACAAAGGCTGAGCTTGGAAGTTTTATAAAATAAATTCCTTAAGCTCCTCTTTAATTTGGTATTTTCTGGCACTCAAAACAAGTCCCATAGGAAAGCCTCATTACCCTTCTTCCCAAGTTTTTAGCTGACAGGGTTTCTTTCAGCTTCTCCTTTGATTACCACACACACACACACACACACACACACACACACACAGCCCCAAAGACCACACATATTTTTAAATATATGGTGCTCACCAACACTAATCATCAAAACCACAAAACAATGAGATGTCACCTCACACCTGTCAGAATGGCTGTCATCAAAAAGGCAAGAGGTAAGTGGTGGCAAGGATGTGGGGAAAAGGGAACCCTCATACACTGTTGGTGGGACTGTAAACTGGTTCTGCCACTATAGAAAAGTGTATGGAGGCTCCTCAAAAGATTAGAAATAGATTTAGCATATGACCCAGAAATCCCACTTCTAGGTATTTATTCAAAGGAAATGGAAACTGGTTATTGAAGAGAGATATGCACTCCCGTGTCTGGTGCAGCATTATTCACAGTAGCCAAAATATGGAAACTATCTAAGTGTCTAAGTGTCCATCAATGGGAAAATGGATAAAGAAGATTATATCTCACACATACACACACACTGAAATACTATTTAGCCATGAGAAAAAAAGAAATCAGAAATCCTTCCATTTGTGACAATCTTGAAGATATTATCTAAGTGAGATAAGTCAAACAAAGAAATACAAATATCGTATGAGGACTTTGAGGATATTATATAAGTGAAACACAAATACTGTATATGTGGAATCTAAAAAGAAAACAAACTCAAAAAAAACACACAGAGAGAGGCCCAGCATTTCTCAGTGGTTGAGCATTGACCTATGAACCAAGAGGTCACAGTTTGATGCCTGGTCAGGGCATATGACAGGGTTGTAGGCTGGATTCCCAGATTCCCAGTAGGGGGTATGGAGGAGGCAGCCAATCAATGATTCTCTCTCATCATTGCTGTTTCTATCTCTCGCTCCCTCTCCCTTCCTCTCTGAAATCAATAAAAATATATTTAAAAAAAAACAGAGAAGAAAATAGTGTTACTAGGGGCTGGGGAATGGGGAGTGTTGTTTAAGGGCACATTCTTGCAACTAGTAGATAAATCCTGGAGGTCTAATATACAGTACAGTGATTAAAGACAACAAAACTGTATTATAAAATTTAACTTGCTAAGAGACTAGATCTTAATTGTTCCCACCACTAGAAGAAATTATAATTAAGTGACATGAGGTGATAGAGGTGTTAGCTAGAGCTACCACGGCAACCCCATTATAATATAAATGTATCAAATAACTATGTCGTATACTAAATTCACACCATGTAAAATGCCAATTTTATCTCAATAAAAAGTATATTAGAATATATAGAAAACATCTCTGACATTGCAGTATGACACATCCAGACAATTGTTCCAGAATAACAAGTATCTATCCTTTGCTCTTTTCTGTTCTTACTAACCTCAAGATACTTCTTCACAATACTGGATTCCATATGAGCTTACAACATACTCCCCTGTTTCTGGAGGGCTGGCTCATAATTTTCCTCTTTGCTCTGTCTTGCTCCATTCCCACTTCCAATTGTACCAGACAATTTCAAAATCCTTAAGAACCCATCCAATATCCTGGCTTCAATCACCTAAAATCTCTAGCTTAACACTTTCATAAAGCTCTTCAACCACTTACGGCTAAAACTTCATCTTGTAGCTTCAATCTAACTTCCTCTCTCTCTTTTCGACTTTTTATCTTTTTATTTCACCTCCTCCTCATGCCCACTGAACTTGCTCTATGAACACAATTCTAACTCTAGTTCCTTTGCACCTGTAGTTTTCCACTGAGTCAACTTTTTTCCAAAGAAAATGGAGTATCCCTCATTTTCTACTCTAGATTTGCAATATGAAGAAATCCTTCTTATCTTTCCATTTCCATATGTTCCTCACATACTATATAATAAAAGCCTTATATGCAAATTGACCAAATGGCGGAACGACTGGTTGCTATGACGTGCACTGACCACCAGGGGGCAGACGCTCGATGCAGGAGCTTCCCCCAGCCCATAGGCCCCAGGCCAGCCAAGGTGGCTGCAAGCAGGGCCCCCCCACCCCCATCGCCCTGCCAGTCGCCCTGCAGAGGGAGGTGACCAGCAGCAGCGGCGGGGGGCAGGGCTGGCGAGCAGGTGGCGCCAGGCTGGCCAAGGTGGGTGTGAGCGGGGGGCCCTAATCACCCTGACAGTCACCCCACAGATCATCCCTGATTGATGGCCAGGCCTAGGAACCCTACCCATGCACAAATTTCGTGCACCAGGTCTCTAGTATAAAATATTAGCAGATCCGTCATTTGGAATTAATCATTTCTTCCTCCAACATTTACATGATCTAATATTTAGTAGCTATCTCCTTAAAGTAAATTGTTTATATATCTATCTCTTCTACCAAAATAAATAGTCCTTGAATGTGTAGCACCATTGTATTAATTTTTATATTCTCTCTGCTATGCCCAGAACATAAAATATGCTTAACAATTTTTGCACCCATGTACAATGTGAGGGGATGTGTGTGGGTTTTTTCCATACCACCAAGCAATTCTCTGACACCAGCTGGACACCTACAATGCAACTCAATTCTGAAATTATCTACCTGGAGATAGCATCATATCCCACAGGTTAAGAGCTCAATTCTACAATACTGACCTCCTCCTTCCCCCATACTTCAGATGCCAATCTCAAATCCAGGTTGTTACCTGTGCTTCTAACTGACTATATACTAGTATAGATTGAAGGCTTCCAAGACCCCCTTCTTGGATTCAGTTAATTTGCTAGAGCAGCACACAGAACTCAGACAGTTTAGTTACTGGATTACTGGTTTATTATAAAGGATACAATTCAGGAACAGACAGATAGGACAGATCCATAGTGCTAGGATCAGGGAAAGGGAATGGAGCTTACATGTTCGCTGAGCATGCCACTCTCCCTGCATCTCCACATACTCACCAACCCGGAAGCTCTCCAAACTCCATCCTTTTGAGGTTTTATGGAGGTTTCAAAACATAGTCATAATTGACTAAATCATTGGCCACTGACAATGAATCCACCTCCAGCCCCTCTCCTCACCTCCCCAAGGTCAGCATGGGTAGGGGAGGAGGAAACACTGAAAATTCTAAACCTGAAATCACATGATTGGTTCTCCTGGCAACAAACCCCCACCTGTTAACAACAACAATAAAAATACACCTATGTGCTCATCGCTTAGAAAATTCCAAAGGTTTTAGGAGCTCTGTGCCAGAAATGGGCAAAAAGCAATATTATAAATCACCATATCATAATTCTTAAATAATTGTTGGAAAAGAAAAACACCAAATCCTAGGAAGATGAAGAAAGTAGGAGGAGGAACAAAAGGAGGAGGAAAGAAAGAAGAACAAAAGGAAAAGGAAGACAAAGAAGAAGAAATATATAGTTATACAATTTGAAGGCCACCCCTTCCTAAGCCTAGGGGCCTGACACTTCCTACAAAGCAGTGGAGAAGTGCCAGGAGTGGTGTAAAGCTCATCTGGGTGCAAGTCTCAGCTCTTCTACTTAGCAAGTCCACTCATCTCTCTAAGCTCAGTCACCTCTTCTAATAAAATGAAAATGGTGTGAAAATTAATAAAAGAGACTTCAACCAAATTGGAGTCAGGAGTGCCTGTAGGGGGAACTCTTACCCCCTCCCACTCATTCTCCCGTTACCCCAAATAGGAAGAGAAGAGCCTTGCATCCCCAACAGAAAGATGTTTTCTACTCTACTACCCCAACAGGGAGAAGGAATATTTTCCTCCCCCAGCAATGACCCAGTCACAACCTAGCCAATGAAAAGTCACTACACTTTGAACTCCCAGTTTTCTCCAATGGACTCTTTGATTATAACAGCCCCTCCAAACTTCCCTTCTCCTCTATAAAAGAACATTCTTATCCTTTTTTTCTCAGGACTTGCCTATGGTTTTGCTATAGCTTACATGTCCTGAATTGCAATTCTCTGCTATTCCTGAACAAATCCATTTTTGCTGGTAAAATGACTTATTTTTAAGGTCAGCAATATAATACCTACTTTACAGAATTGTTGTGAGCCTTAAAGAAAATTATGTAACTATATCTATGAATGGCTTGGTCTAGAGCTTAGTGTATAGTAGGCACTCAATAAATGGCCAACATTGATAGTAACCTTCAAGTTCCTTCTGGAAATAGGCAGGGATTAAAATTTAAATGTGCCACATCTACTATGATACCTTCCATGATTTCCCTGGTAATTATTTCAAGGAATCCTTCATTTGCTAGCATTCCCATATTTCTTGTATATCTCCTCCATCACTGCCATCCATTCCCACTACCCCAGGAATATCTTAACTATAGGGCAAATAAGACCTTCCTATGCGTTTGCTCGAATCCTTACTTCAAGGTTATTAAAAAGTAAGTTTTCTTAACACAAAAAGTATGTCAGCCTAAGCCATGTGGAAGCTTTATTTCCTAAGCAACCAGAATCCCAAATTATAGTTGCCCTTGAACACACACAGAGAGGCGGAAGGTGTTCTTGGATCCCAGCTCTTACCTACCTCAGATGTGAGTCT
This sequence comes from Myotis lucifugus, assembly GCF_000147115.1. Classification (NCBI taxonomy): domain Eukaryota; kingdom Metazoa; phylum Chordata; class Mammalia; order Chiroptera; family Vespertilionidae; genus Myotis; species Myotis lucifugus. Next base: position 3,733,228 of record NW_005871093.1, on the reverse strand, counting down.
CAACTTGGTCCTACCGCAGTCAGCTTTGTCATCTCAGGACATCCTCAGGAGGCATGTCTGGATCTCTGGGCTACTCTGAAATCTGTCTTTCTTCATAGCCTTAACCGTAAGAAAGGGGAGAATTTTCATTTGTGCAACATTTGTTTTTCTTCTCTCTCACACCTGCTGCTGTGAGCTTGTTTGAGAAGGGGGATTGAGATAGCTACCATCCCTTCCCAATAGATATTTCTAGATAGAGCTTGACTTCCAGCCTCTCTCTTCTCTTCCCAGTAAGCCTTCAGATGAGATGCTTGCTGCTCTGTGGCATTTCCTGCTGGGGGTAGCAGATCCGGGGGACCTCGAGTTCATGGCCACGCTAGATCGGCTCCTTGCTAACCACTCATCTGCACAATGCTGAGCATCAGTCTCCAAATGCTTCATATTCTCCCTGCCACGGGCAACTATCCATTTTCTCCTCTGAAAGACAAGGCCAAAAGAGAAACAATTAAGTTGAGAGCAAGAGGACAGAATTTATAAGAGTCTTTTCTTGGGTATTTCTTTTTCCTTCTACTTAAGATATCGTTACCCATGATTTGTGCCTTGACGCCCTCTGGGTATAGGAAAGCTCTGTATATAGGAATGAAATAGACACTTTGATGGATGTCTTCTTATTTTTCTGTCATTCACTTAATAACATATCTTATTCCAAACCATAATAGCAAGTAGTTTTTAGATTGCATCTTGCAGGGGAGAAAATATGTTAGAAATGGCTTTGCTTTACATAATCTTTACTTTGGTGCCATTTAGGTGGAAAGATATTCACTAGTTTACCTGGGATCCAGGGGAAAGGATGTCCTTGGATAGAATGTGAGGGTGGGGAGACTAATTTGATTAGGGTTTATTTGCTGAAATGCAAATGTGGAAATTTCTAATGAAATAAGTTGACCCTGCAAATTCCATCCAGGTGCTACATTTTGTACTGACCTCAAATATATTTGATATCTTCCTTATTTATAGTTTTCCACTGTGAAGAGCCCTAAATTATTTAGAACTTTCAGAGAATCATAGTGAAATGCCAGCAGTCTTGCCTTCTGGTTTTCTGTTTTTCTCCTTTCATTCATTGGATCATTATGCATCACTAAACGTATCAGATGCAGGGTACCAGGTATATTAAAGAGAATTGGGGCACAGTCTCTGCATTCAAATAGCCACACATCATGGAGAAGGTGGGTGTGCAGACAGACTTAATGTTAGACACAGAAATGGGATTACATAGAGCAGGGGCATTAGAATAGAAGCCCATAGGAACACAAGGGTTAGGGAATTCACTCTGAGCTGTGTCCTGAAGGATGAGTAGGGGTTTCTGGGCAAAGAGGGTGGGCAAAGGACAGTCCAAGCAGAGGAAAGACAACGCACAGTGGGACATGTCATATCAGAGGTGGCCATGCCCCGGGAAATGCCTATGCCTATGTGAATGCAAAGTGATGGAAATACTAGTAGAACAAGAAAAGAAGTAACACTTAAATAAAAAACAGAAACTTTTATTCTGAAAACATTACATTTAGCGAGCACTTAGGGAGCACCCACTGTATGTCCTACCTGCATGCAAGCATCTTACTACTGATACAACTTTGCTGAGTCATCCAAGGCTGATTGTAAAGCCATGTATAGGCCCTAGACAGCAAACCCCAGTTCAGAAGTGAGTCTTGGGCTCATTTACTAGATACATATGTCCCCAGCACTTACACAAGACACTGTGCTCAGTGCTATGTCACAGCTGCAGAAGACAGTGGCCAAGAATGAAGTTTTAGTTGAAAAGGTCCAATTCCAACAACCCCAGTTAGAAGTCATGTGACTTTGCACTTAAATTCTCTCCATCTCAGTTCCCTCATTTATGATTCAGAGATAATAATAGCAATTACTTCATTGGGTTATTATAAGGGGTAACTAAGCAAATTTATTAAGCACCTACAAAACCCCCTGGCATGTAGGAAATCACTGTATATTTTCTGTAGATATTAGTTAACTAAATAAAATAGATTTTATTGGAAAGCTTATTAAGAAATGGTCCATGCCTTCAGGAGCTGAGACTAAGAGTTATAACCCCGATTCTACAGGCGAGTAGCTATTCACAAATCTTAGCAATAAAAACTGAGCTCTACCTCCAAATAAAATAAAGCTGCTGAAATTACAGCTGCTATTGAAAACTGTTAATTTGGGGAGCCAGATACAACTTGGTCCTCTCTAGAATAATCTTTATTCATAGCAAAAAGTAGCGATTCTGAGATTTGCTTTGAGTAAGAAAGAAATGATGAATAGAGGTAGTTAAATTTCATCTCTAGCCACAGACTATTCTCTGAATAGGGACAAAAACAAGTTTAAATATCCTCAATTTCAAATTACCCCTCTCTTTGTGTTCTTCCTCTTCACTCACCATGTATTTATGACAAACCTTACAACTTTTTAGTTTAAGGTAAAAGTGTTAATGTAGAGTAAAAATCTGTTGGCATTTAGAGTTGCTAATTGTTAGTTTGAATGTTAAAACTAAGTAATTTTTTTAAAAAATTAAAAAGCTCCTTCTTCTCTGACCTCCTGAGCCAGATACAAATAAGGACAAAAAAAAAAAAAAAAAGCTGACCAATTCCATTGAAACAGCAAGAGACGGGCAGGGTATTAATTACCTTGAACAAATATGGTTGGCCAACGACCCTAAAATGAGGTTCCAGGACCCACTCCAGCCTCCTGTTGTCACAGAAAAGTTTCCATCCAACCTCAACCAGCACTGTTTCCAAGGGGCTGGAGGAGACCTTGCTGGGCGTGCCTGACATAAGGAGAAAGGGCATTCCAGTTCCACCTTCACCCTATTGGCTTTGGGGGAACAAAGCTATCTTTTTCTTTATGTTCCATCAGCAGTGGGAAGAGGTGAGGATAATGATGTAAAGAAGAAAAGCACATTTAATGGGTACATCCCTCTCAGATTAGTCCTGATTATAACTACCATTAAAAACAAACAAACAAAAAAGCCCCGCCAGTGTGCCTCTGTGGTTGAGCATTGACCCATGAACCAGGAGGTCACCAGTTCAATTCTGGTTGGGGCACAGGTTGAGGGCTCCATACCCAGTGGGAGGCGTGCAGGAGGCAGCCAATCGATGTCTCTCTCTCATCAATATTTCTATCTCTCTATCCCTCTCCCTTCCTCTCTCTGAAATCAATAAAATATTTAAAAAGAAAAAAAAACAAACAAACAAAACAAAACAAAAAAGCCCGGCCAGTGTGCCTCTGTGGTTGAGCATTGACCCATGAACCAGGAGGTCACTAGTTCAATTCTGGTCAGGGCACAGGTTGAGGGCTTGATACCCAGTGGGAGGCGTGCAGGAGGCAGCCAATCCATGTCTCTCTCTCATCAATATTTCTATCTCTCTATCCCTCTCTCTTCCTCTCCCTGAAATCAATAAAAACATTTTTTTAAAGCCAAGTTTTCAGCTTAGTGGCCAAAAAACCCAATAGGTGGAATCTGGATATATAATCTAACCACAATCTGTTTTAGCTCATTACATTAAGAATAAATTACATGCATTCTTTAAGCCAAATTAAAAGATTCCTTGGAGTTACAGCAAATAAACTTTGAACCTCAGCCTTCACACAAATTAGAGATTGTTATCTCCCTCTTGCCAGGAGTTGTGTTTAAACGTCCCTGCCTCCTTCCTATGAGCCCACAATTAGGCCTCCTTGCAGCCCCTTTAGCAATGAGCTCTGCAAAGCTACCCTTTCACAGGGCAATCCCTTACAAAACACAGAGGGACACAGCCCTGGACTAAAGGATACTGTTAAATATGATTTTGATTTAGCGGCTCTGATGTAATCTTTGGTACTGTGCAGAGAAAAAAAAAGCAGTAATGTTTTATCAGCAGCTACATGATAAGCATACTGTACACTTCCAATTAGATTCCCTTTATCTAGTGTGTCCTCCTGCCTTAAGTGAACTGCTGCCTCGTGTTTCTTCTATCCCCAGGCAGGCACACGCACCCCGTGTTGAGGGTTCCAGGGTGCTTTATTAAACAGAAAATTAATATAATGCTACTTTGCGAGCTGGCAGCTTCTTGAGAGTTAAAAACTTCGTAGTATTGTATTATTAGAACCAAATTTCAGCTTCTGGGAACTGGCAACCCGAGCCTTTACATGCATTCCCCAGGGGAAAACTGTGTAAGCCCCAACGGGAAGCTTTGGCTGCAAGCACTTGATGTCAAAACAAGTGGTTGTATGAACTGAGCCACACACCTGACTCTTTTCTGGGCAGGAATCAAACTGGCCTTTAATGTGGTACATAAGCTGATGGGATTTGGGGGATTTGTGTAAATCCCATTTATTTACTCGGTAAATGTTTACATGAGCCCCTTCTGTGTCAGGCCCTGGTGGTCTCAGGAAGAGGGCAGTGAGCTGTGCACTGGTCTTCAAGGCGCTCACTGTCTAGTAAGGGGAAAAACAGTCAACAAAAGACTTATAATGTCATATGTGGCCGATGTTATCATTTATCCAATAGTCAACCTTCCCCTGTATTTCTTGCTAATGCCTGCCAACTGTGTTTAAGATGATGATATGCCCAACTCTATACTCATTTGATCAGCTTCCTTTGCATCTAGGACAGCGGTTCTCAACCTGTGGGTCGCGACCCCTTTGGGGGTCGAACGACCCTTTCACAGGGGTCTCCTAAGACCATCGGAAAACACATATATAATTACATATTGTTTTTGTGATTAATCACTATGCTTTAATTATGTTCAATTTGTAACAATGAAAATACATCCTGCATATCAGATATTTACATTACGATTCATAACAGTAGCAAAATTACAGTTATGAAGTAGCAACGAAAATAATTTTATGGTTGGGGGTCACCACAACATGAGGAACTGTATTAAAGGGTCGCAGCATTAGGAAGGTTGAGAACCACTGATCTAGGAGTAGCCTAGGGACAGAATTTTGAACAATGAAATAATAAGCAGAATTCTTCTGGGAGATTCTGGAATGGCTTTTGCTCTCTTGGATAAAGAGGACACGTATAGTTAGTGCTGCCCTGACTTCCACCTTTTGCATTAAACACAGAGGCGATGCCTGGTGCAGGAGTAGCCACTTTGCAATCATGAGGTAAGGAGTGCTAACATGCCAAGAATGGCAAAACACAAAAGCAGCAAAGGACCAGCTACTTGATGACAACACTGAAAAGCTGAGTTGATACCGATT